>NC_143478.1:72629511-72920848 GCF_027475165.1 Benincasa hispida
ACAAGGTTCTGCACTTTCTTTTTGCCTCTTAAATTGAAAATTGTTCTAATTAACTTGATGGACAAATGTATTCCAAACATGGGAGTAGCTTTGATTAGGAATTTAGGGTGATATTTCATCTGAATTTTGCTTCTACCTGAACTTGAACGATTCTCCTTTATTATATCTAAAAGAAGTGATCAATGATCTTTGGAATTCCTCGTTGAGTGTTTTAATCAGAAGCAACTATAACTTGAAGAAAACCTATGTCTTTTTATTATGTAGGGGAATTAATTGAGAATCTGATAGCTGCTAGACCTAGAATTGTTGTATGATATATGTGGCAAATTATGAATCTCTAATAGACGAGACATTTGTTCATCTCATCTCTATCAGGTTCTTGCTTGTTTATATGTTAGTAGATACGAAGTACTTTACTTCCGTTCAAGTTCCTGAATGACTATAGTTGGGAGTTAGATTCTAAGTTATGTTCAATTTGTTCCACTTCGTGTTCACACCTGCAATGTTGTGTTCCTTTTTTACTAATTATTATATTTTTATCAGTAAGGTCCACATCTATTTTAACAGCTTGGAAAAGTAATGGCTAATTGGGCACTGCTTCAGTAGAGTTAAAATTATGGCTTTAGTCACGCAAACCTCAGTTTGTTGTCCCTAAGAGTCAACCTGTAAAATGACCTCATGTATTATCCCAGTGATACCGTTTCTAGTAATATTTTGCCAAAATTTTTCCTTTCCCCGTTTGTAATTGTTTTTATTTCTAAAATACTCTTGCAGCTTTTGGTTAATCATGGTATTTATCTTTTGTTTTTTTTTTGGGTGGGGGGGCAAAAAATACAGATAGTTTGTTTTGTTATCATTTTATTCTGTCTCAGGATGTAATTTCTCGCTATTCTTGGTCAGTAATCGACGTAGTTGACATTTTTGACAGGGATTTAAATCAACAAAGCAAAGTCTATGGAGGTCTACTCTAAATTGGCAGGCTGTTTCGGCCAACAGGTATCCTGCAGGACATTTTATGTCCAATCAGCAGAGTCTTGGTCTTCAGCTCGCACAACTTGGTCGAGATGCCTCTGCTGCTGTAAGTAGCTTGAAAAAATTATGATGCTTCTTCACGTTTGTGTACTTTTTGTAACTGGGTTTATTGGTCGAGTAGTTTTTAGCATCCTGTCATCTTGTCTTAATAATTTATATTCTTGTAAAGGAAGGATCTTTGTGCACTCAGTCTGTTTTTGTTGTTTAGAGTAATAAATTTTATTTTTCATTAGGGAGCAGCTCGCCGCTTGACCACTCAACGGCAGAATATGGTGGAAATTGAATCAACTGGAGCAGTGGGAAAATCTGATTCTGAGCGGGTGAAGAAGTTCTTCCGAATGGAGGTATTCACTATAAAATGAAACTTGGGTTCAGCTTGAAGAATGGTTTTGACATCTAGAATTGCACCCACCTGTTGAAATCGGGTGGATAGGTAGGGACATAGGGCCAGATAAACTCGGGTTGTGCTTGTCTCTCTCAGCGGCACGCTCAAGTGCTGTATCTGCATTTGTAATCTCGTCCAGCAATCTTCTAGATTTCCAGATTAAAGCAGATTTTTTACCACTAAATTGTTTATAGCTGTTGATCGTTTTTATGCCATACATCTATTCATAAATTCATAATATCACGAGGAATCACACTATTTTTTTATGTGCAGTTTCTGGATAAGGAGCAGGATAACAAGGACGATGACCTGGATTTTAGAGCCCTTGAAAATGAATTTGTAAGTTGATCGACTTTTGACCTCAATTCTGGTAATATATGTAGCTAGCTCAATTTTTATAGTGCTTATCTCCTCCAAGTTAGACACCGTTCTCATCCGAATAGTCCTTGCACTAGTGCTTAAAGTGGATCAATTATATAACAAAACAACGTGATAACAGACAAAGAAATCAATAAAAATCTTGAAATGATCTATTTTGTTTTCACATGAATAGAATAACTGAAGAAGTTTCTGTTTGATCTTTTTCCTCTATCCCTTGCACTTTTCATTATTTTTCCTTTCATATTTCTGATAAAAATAAATTGCTTTGGACAAACAGGTTGCTATAACCCCATTTTCCCTCACCGCCAACATTGATTTGGAGATCCAAACGGCGGCCTCTGATTGGATCTCCACTGCACTTCATCAGGCGCAATAAAATCAGTCTCTTTTCGGCGGCAATGATTTGTGTACATCTAGAGTTCGGCTCGCTACCCTACATTTTTCTCTTCCTCTTTCTTTTGTGGGTTTCGCATTCTGTCAATTGTTTTGTGAATTCAGCAAGCTCATTCTGATTACGGCTTTCATTCTATATATATATATATATATAGTTTTTAGTTTTGTTAGTGTCCCTATTGATTCATGTAGTGTAGTAAAAGTGTACTTGCTTACTGCAAATCTGTTTGGCATGTTTTATAAAATGCCAGTTTGTAAACTGCAAGTGGAATTGTGGTCAAAGTTTGCTATGGATTGGGTTCTGTTTCATTTTAAATCTCATACATCTTGTTTGAGAATCTTTGGATAATTGATGAGGATCATTCTTTTCATTTTTATTTTCAATGTTGATGTAAATTTACCCGTGCTTTCGATTAATTTATTAAGGGTGTTTCAGACATTAAGGATGTTATTGTTGTAAATTTAATTAATGATGTTACATTAAATTTTTTCGATGGAGACATTTGTCTGACTAGGCTACAATTATTTTTAGTAGTAGTTTTAAGGAATGACATCGCATTACCTCGGGAGTTTGACTTCAAACGAATTTGTCAGACGTCATTTGATTTATTTAACATCATGGTAGTATAAATTGTTGAAAAAAACTTATGTGCCAGTAAAAATTTGTCATCTGAGATTTTTTTTTAATAAAAATAAAATGATTATTATTATTCTTGCTGATATAAGCATCTTAGGCAACATTCAATTATTGCCTAACTTGTTTATTATCAAATAGGTGGCATGTCTCCCCTTATTTTTTCACATTTATATTATTTTTTGTTTACTTGAATCTGAGATTTTTACTATTTTGGACCGTTAGTATTTTAATTTCAGAACATCAACCAGTAGCAATTTCTCCCATTGGCTAAGTTAAGTAAGCGGTCTTCAGGAACTAAGTTGCCTATTTAACTTTCTCTGCTCTCTTCTCGTATTTAGGGCAATTTCTCTTCCAGTCTCCATTTTCTTTACAGTGGAAACATTTCTCTTTGTCTGCAGCGGTTTTCTTACTTTTCTTGCCAGGTTTCTTTTTCCCTTTCCTTTTGCCCTTTTTTGCAGAAATACTCTTACTTTGTGAAGAGGAGGCAACATCAAGCTTGGAAGATCTTGGAAGATGTTCCTCTCTTCTCAACAGTAGCAACATTTACTTTTGATTCCAGACCCTTAGTTCTTAACATAGTTTGGAAAGTCTGTAGCTCATTCAGCAGTGTAGTCAAGTTGTATTCAATTTTATTCATCAATGCATTCGTACAGAATTGCAGAAAACTTTTCGGAAGAGATTTTAGAATAAAACAAACTTTTCTCTCATCCACAATAGCACTGTTTACTTCTGCCACATTAAAGTGGACCATCATGTCTAGGACATGTTCACGAATAAAGGTCTCCTCTTTCACGTGGCTGTTATAAACGTATTTGATAGCCATCGTGCCTCAGGATGAAGGACGGTTGTCCGAACATCCCTCTCAAAGATTCCATAATCTCTTTGGCAGTACTCAGATCCTCGTGTTTCTTTGTCAAAACGTCAAATAAGTTGGTGAGGATATAAGCATGGGCTTTATCATTCACCTTGATCCATCTATCAAATGCTTCCCAAACAATTCAGGTTGTATTAGAGCAAGGAATGAGAGGACATTTCTCTGTTAAGACAAATCGCAAATCGTCTATCATAAGTATGATGTTCAAATTTGATTTTCATGTCACATAGTTATCCCCGATGAGTTTGTCTGATGCCAACAATTGTATTATTGAACTTGTCATTCTGAAATTACAAATAAATCCTGTAAGTGAATTGCTTTTAAATCTAATCAAGTTTTAGCAAAGTAATAATGTAACAATAATCATTATTTTTGTAACGATACTTTAGCGATTTAGAACAATTGCTACCGAGAGGCAGTCAAGAATTCTTTATAGAAGCAAGACAATTCTTGACCAAATACTATCTCCAGAATAACTCATATTTCGATAGTCATTTAGTTATCGTTTTCGGTCAAGATCTTTACTAACACGTAATTCTTGTAAGTGTAGACCCGTCATTTTCAGATCTTACAGAACAGTATGAATATACCTCCGAAATAGAAGACAATACCCAAGACGAAACTATAAGACCCTATTCATTTTACTGAAGCCTAGGTTGTTTTGAATCCTATGTTACAACCCTCCGAAGGGATCGCTGTGGTTAACGACTAGATAGTGCCGCCTAAAAACGATAGCATGCGCAACGTAGGAATCTCACGGTTCAAACTAATGGAGGAGACCGTAGGACAATGTTGATACATTTCCTTCACCCACTTACTATGAATGACTTCCCTCATTCACCTTGTTATTGATCCATGCAAACACTTTCCGAATGGAGCAGTCACGATAAAAGCGATACGAAATCGAGCATGGATCTCACGGTGTAAACTCTTGAGGACGTGAGAACTAATAACTTTTAATCTCCCACTAAAGTGTTCTAAATGTTTGGGTAAATTTTTACTTAAGTTCTTTTTGGCTAATAAAAACATCCCTAAGTCTAGGTGGTTTATCCAAGTAACACTTATAAATGGATTTAAACCTACAATGTCTAGGTGATAAACCGTTTTATTACCTCACACCGCTCACGTATGCTCATAAAACCGGTTACCAATGCTCAATAATTTGACATCCCCAGGTAGGAGGTGTTTCGTAGACTGTCAACTTAAGTACCCCCAGCCTTCGACAGGATTATATACCAGTTGAGTTTGTAACCCTAGTTTTACAAGTTTAACGACATATTTTAACTATTAAAGCGAGTGGCAAAACATCCACAACAAACAACAAAGGAATTCAATATCTAATATAACTATTAGATTAAATAAAAAAAAAAAAAAATCCTAACATGCATTCTACATATTATAACATTTTATAACATACTTTCAATGCATGTAACATGCTTCCTATGGTGGGATTTTAAATCTATATGGCATACTGTACGCACATACAAGATTTATTTAATTATAACATACATTAGATGCACAAATAATTAAACACAGGCTGATATGATTTTAGTTTTGGCATAAACAACAAATGAAAACCTAATTATTACAAAACAGCTTCTAAACCGCTTTCGGACCGCTCCAAAACGAACTCAAAAAACTTAAACCGGACCCCAACCGTCTGAACCGGACCAGCCAAGTCTGAACCAGGCTAGCCAAAAAACCATTTGAGCCTAAACCAGACCAAACCTCAAAAGAACCGGTCGAACCGACTGCTCTCGCTCTATGCTCAACATCTTGCTATGGATCATTGTTTAGCATTGACGACCATTTTCATGCATTTGCCTGATCATTTAGTGTTTGCGTGATCGTGTAACACCAACACATGGCACCTGACCAAACTACACGATCGTGTAGTGTCATCCTTCTATCGTATAGGGTCATCGCCTAGTGTCGAACAACACTACACGATCACTTAGTGTCTAACACTATCGTGCAGCTCCATCGTCTAATGCTAGAAAAATACTACACGATCGCTTAGCGCCATCATCTAACGCCTGAAGTTGATCGTTTAGTGCGTACACAAAGGTAAGCGATCGTGTAGTGCTATCGCATAGCTCATCGACGCATCGCTTAGTTGCCGCACTAAGGTAAACGACCGTGTAGTGCTATCGCATAGTTTTTCAACGCATTGTTTAGCTCCCACCTGAAGCTACACGATCGTGTAGTGTCATCACATAGCAATACAACACATCGTTTAGCTCTCACGTGAAGCTACGCGATCGTGTAGTGCCATCGTATAGTAATACAACGCATTGTTTAGCTCCCGTAGGTACACAATCGTCTAGCGCACAACACTTCAACGCTCAACGCTCAAAGCTACACAATCATTTAGTTTTTCTTCACATCGTCTAATGCCTGAAGCTAAACGATCGTCTAGCAACTGAAGCTCAATGACGACATGAACAGAAGATGATAAACTGGAATCAACGTGGCCTCTTCACTTGTTTCTTCAATTACAGCTTAATTTCAACTATAATGACTCCAAATAAATTACAGACTTTTGGGAACACATATAAGCTCATCAAGCAAAAGCCAATTACAAATTTAATTGAGAAATCAAAAAGAAATTAAAAGCCAAAACTCAAAGAACCATATCAGTGCAACAGTTTCATATAACTCATATAAAACACTCACTACACCAAAATTAAACCGAATTGAATGCTTATATGATGCTCTGATGCCAGTTGTTGGAACGTACTAGCATGTAACAGAAGCGACCAGGATCCATAAGTACTCTAATTCATTAATTTTGGCAGGAACGAAAACATGCTATAGCAGAAATAAATGGGTTTCAAGACATACCTTTGTAGAACTTCTTTAAACCTTTAAACCCAGCTGCAAATCTCTCAGAATCTTAATGTAGACCACCATAAGATCTTCCCTACTATCCTCTTGGTGCTCTAGATTGAGTTGTGGGACTCAAAATAAATTGGAATCAAAGGAATTTGAAGACAAGCTCACAGTAGCAACCCAATGAAGAATACCTTCTTCTCACGAATTTTCAGCAAAATTCTTTTGATTGCATTGCTTCAAATTCACTCCAATCTCTTCAATATATTGCAGACAATCATGCAAAGAGAATAGCCGCATGAGATGCAGCTCATGCTTGGAGTAAATGAAGACTTAAGAAGTGGATTAAGTGTGAGTAGCTTGAAGAAGATAATGGAAAATGTCATTTCTCTAATTCCGTTTAATTCTAATTTGAACATTTCAAATTAACTTATCACGCTACTTTAGAGCTAATTCATTTGCGAGCTAGTAGGGGGACCTCACGGACCTACAGATCATGGGCTCCAAACGATCCGAGATTAATTGGTTAAACTCATTAGACCAAACTAACCCTCATTCGTTAACTAATGGGTCACTCCACTAAAAGCCATAGTTGAACTCCCCTCACTGTAGATATATTATGTCCACTCGATATAACCATGATCAGTAAGTTAACCCTTCACAGGTTGTTTGTAATAACGGCTGGGTCGAATCTCTGTTTTACCTCAGAAATTACCTTTTGTTCCTTAAGTCTCACTGATCCTCTAATGAACAATTGATTTGTGATCTAATCAACAAATCGCATCCCTTTCGGGCCAATGAGAGGGTGAGACCTCTTGTTTAAGACCCAGAATCAACACTTAAAGGGAACAACCTCTCTACTAACCCTAATCGGATAGGAGTGAATTCCATCTTACAGGGCTATGTCCCTAGCTATTCATCTGGTCTTATCCCCAAAATGGGAGGCTTATTGAGCAGAGACATCGGTCTACTCTCACCGTTTGCAGATCAAAGGATAATCCCGAACAAATAGGTGTTCATAGTTAGTTCAGGATTAAGGTTAAGTTACCTAGGTCATCGCTTTGAAATAGTCAATCTTAAATAGTAAACAACGTTATAAAGTAAGATTGACTAGTTTCATGGTCCGATCTTGTAGAAAACTCATTTCCACAGAATGCCCTCACTTCTCATGTCACAATATGTATGAATTAGGATCATTTCATTTGTAGCACTATACAACTCTTTGTAACAACTACAAAGTAGGCCGCATCCAATAGTGTTACCAGAATAAGGCACCCAATCTTATTTATATACTATAGATCATTTTTTAATATTTACTCGAACCTGATCCACTTTTATGTCTCCACATAAAGTCCAAATACTCATGTAATAGTCAAAGGACTTTTAGGTTTATTGGATTACTAAGAAAATAATATATTCAATAACAACTTATTGAATTTTTAGAATAAGTTCTATTGTTTACAAACCACTAGTTTTAGGACATAAAACCCAACATTAAGAACGATGAAAAAAAGCCATGCGGCTACACGGTTTTGCGAACAGAGCTCATTTGGTGCCCCAAATGGCTATCAGACCCGGCAGAGCTGCCTCGGGGCCCAAATTTTGTGCACAGACTTTCCGGCAGGTGAAAACGCGAAAATGGACCCAAGAGTTAAGAAGGATGAAAGAAAGTCGTACGCTAGACGGTTTTGCGAATGGAGATCATTTGGCACCCCAAATGGCTATCGGGGCCGGTGGGGCTGCCCCGGGGCCCAATTTTTGTGCGCAAACTTTCCGGCGGGTGAAAACGCAAAAACGGACCTAGGGGTTAAGAGTGATGAAAGAAAGTCGTGCACCAGCCGGTTTTGGGACGGAGATCATTTGATGTCCCAAATGGCTATCGGGCTTGGCAGAGCGGATCCGGAGCCTGATTTTTGTGCGCGAACTTTCGGGTGGGCAAAAACATGAAAACGGACCCAGGGGTTAAGAACGATGAAAAAAAGTCATGCGCCAGACGTTTTGCGAATTGTGCTCATTTGGTGCCCCAAATGGCTATCAGGCCTGGCGGGACTGCACCGGGCCCAATTTTTGTGCGCAAATTTCCGACGGGCGAAAACGTCAAAACGGACCCATGGGTTAAGAACGATAAAAGAAAATTGTACGCTAGACAGTTTTGCGAACGGAGCTTATTTGGTACCCCAAATGGCTATCAGGCCTGGTGGGGCTGCCCCGGAGCCTGATTTTTGTGTGCTAAATTTCTGGCGGGCGAAAACGCGAAAACGGACCTAGGGGTTAGGAATGGTGAAAAAAGGTTGTGTGCCAGACTTTTTGCGAACGATACTCATTTGGTGCCTCAAATGGCTATCGGGTCCGACGGGGCTACCCCGGGCCCAATTTTTGTGTGCTAACTTTCTGGCGAGCGAAAACACGAAAAAGAACGCAGGGGTTCAGAACGATGAAAAAAGGTCATGGGCACACGGTTTTGTGAACGGAGCGCATTTAGTGCCCCAAATGGCTATCGAGCCCGGCGGGGCTGCCCCATGGCCCAATTTTTGTGTGCGAATTTTCGACGGGCGAAAACGCAAAAACTGACCCAGGGGTTAAAAACGATGAAAGAAAGCCGTGCGCCAGACTGTTTTGTGAATAGAGCTCATTTGGTGCCCTAAATGGCTATCGGGCCCGGCAGAGCTGCCTTGGGATCAATTGTTGTGCGCGAACTTTCCGGCGGGCGAAAAAGGACCCAGGGGTTAAGAACGATGAAAAAAAGCCATGCGTTAGACAGTTTTTGTGAACAGAGATCATTTGGTGGCCTAAATGGCTATCGGGCCCGACGAGGCTGCCCCAGGGCCTAATTTTTGTTTGCGAACTTTTCGACGGGCGAAAACGCGAAAACGAACCCAGGGGTTTAAGAATGATGAAAGAAAGCTGTATGCCAGACCACTTTGCGAACTGAGCTTATGTGGTTCCCTATATCGGGACCGACAGGGCTGCCCCAAGACCCAATTTTTGTGTGCGAACTTTTTGGCCGGCGAATACACGAAAACGAACCTAGGGGTTAAGAACGATGAAAGAAAGCCGTGCACCAGACGGTTTTGCGAACGGAGCTCATTTTGTGCCCTAAATGGCTATTGGGCCCGACAAGGCTACCCCAGGGCCCAATTTTTGTGCGGAACTTTCCGACGGGCGAAAACGCGAAAACAGACTCAGGGGTTAAGAGCGATGAAGAAAGCTGTGTGCCAGAAGGTTTGGCGAACGAAGCTCATTTGGTGCCCCAAATGGCTATTGGGCCCGACAGGGCTACCCCTGGGCCCAATTTTTGTGCGCGAGATTTTTGACAAGCGAAAACGCGAAAACAAACCCAGGGGATAAGAACGATGAAAGAAAGCCATGCGCTAGACGATTTTGTGAACGGAGCTCATTTAGAGCCCCAAATGGCTATCGGGCCCAGCGGGGCTGCCCCGAGGCTCAATTTTTGTGCACTAATTTTCCGGCGAATGAAAACGCGAAAACGGAACCAGGGTTAAGAACGATAAAAAAAAAATCGTACGCTAGACGATTTCGCGAACGGAACTCATTTGGTGCCTCAAATGGCTATCGGGCCCAGCGGGGTTGTCTGGGGCCTAATTTTTGTGTGCAATGTTTCTGGCAGGTGAAAACGCGAAAACGGACCCAGGGGTTAAGAACGATGAAAGAAAGTCTTGCGCAAGACGGTTTTGTGAACGGAGCTCATTTTTTGCCTCAAATGGCTATCGGGCCCGACGGGGCTGCCTGAGGCCCAATTTTGTGTGCAAACTTTCCGGCGGGCGAAAACGTGAAAACAAACCCAGAGGTTAAGAGCGATGAAAGAAAGTCGTGCGCCAGACGGTTTTGCGAACAAAGCTCATTTGGTGCCCCAAATGGCTATCGGGGCTGCCCTAGAGCCTAATTTTTGTGCGCGAACTTTCCGACAGGCGAAATTGTGAAAAAGGACCCAGGCGTTAAAAACGATGAAAGAAAATCGTATACCAGACGGTTTTGTGAACGGAGCTCATTTGGTCTCCCAAATGGCTATCGGGCTCGACGGGGCTTCCCGGGGGCTCAATTTTTGTGCGCTAACTTTCAAGCGGTCGAAAATGCGAAAACAGACCCAGGGGCTAAGAATAATGAAAAAAAGTCGTGCGCCAGACAGTTTTGCAAACGGAGCTCATTTGGTACCCCAAATGTCTATTGGGCCCCGTGGGGCTACCCTTAGGCCCAATTTTTGTCCGCGAACTTTTCGGCGGGTGAAAACGCGAAAATGGACCGAAGGGTTAAGAATAATGAAAATAAGCCGTGCACAAGACTATTTGCGAATGGAGCTCATTTGGTTCCCCAAATGGCTATCGGGCCCGGCAGGGCTGCCCCATACCCAATATTTGTGCGCGAGCTTTTCATTGGACGAAAACGCAAAAACAGGCCTAGGGGGTTAAAAACAATGAAAAAAAGTCGTGCGCCAGACGTTTTTGCGAATGGAGCTCATTTGGTGCCCCTAAATACCAATCGGGTCCAACGGGGTTGCCCTGGTACAATTTTTGTGCGCAAACTTTCTGGCAGGTGAAAACGGACCCAGGTGTTAAGAACGATGAAAAAAATTCGTGCACCAGACGACTTTACGAACGAAGCTCATCTGGTGCTCGAAATGGCTATCGGGCCCGATGAGGCTGCCCCAGGGCCCAACTTTTTTATGTGAACTTTCCAGCAGATGACAACGCGAAAACGGACCCGCGGGTTAAGAACGATGAAAAAAAGACGAGCGCCAGAAGGTTTTGCGAATGGAGCTCATTTGATTCCCAATTGGTTATCGGGCCTGGCGAGGCTGCCCTGGGTCCCAATTTTTATGTGCGAACTTTCCGACGGGCAAAAACGCGAAAACGGATCCAGGGGTTGAGAACGATAAAAAAAAAAAATTCGTACACCAGACGGTTTTGGGAACGCTATTTGGTTCCCCAAAATGGCTATCGGGCCCGGCGGGGCTGCCCCATTGCCCAATTTTTGTGCGTAAACTTTCTGATGGTCGAAAATGCGAGAACAGACCCAGGGGTTAAGAACGATGAAAAAATCCGTGCGCCAGGCGATTTTGCGAACAAAACTCATTTGGTGCCCAAAATGGCTATCGGGCTCGGTGGGCTGCTCTGCGGCCCAATTTTTGTACGCGAACTTTCTGGCGGGCGACAATGCGGAAATGGACCCAGGGGTTAAGAACGATGAAGAAAGCCGTGCATTAGACAGTTTTGCGAATGGAGCTCATTTGGTGCCCAAATTGGCTATCGGGCCTAGCGGGACTGCCCCGGGGCCCAATTTTTGTGCGAGAACTTTCCGACGGGCGAAAATGCGAAAACAAACCCAGGGGTTAAGAACGATGAAAAAAAGTCGTGCGTTATAAGGTTTTAGGAACTTAGCTCATTCTGTCCCCCAAATGGCTATCGGGCTCGGCGGGGTTGCCTCGTGGCCCAATTTTTGTGCTCGAATTTTCCGTCGGACGAAAACGGGAAAAAGGACCCAGGGGTTAAGAACGATGAAAAAAAGCTGTGCAACAAACGATTTTGTGAACACAACTCATTTAGTGCCCCAAATGGCTATCGGGCCTGGTGAGGCTACTACTGGGCCCAATTTTTGTGCTCGAACTTTTGACGGGCAAACACGGAAAAACAGATCCAGGGGTTAAGAATGATGAAAAAATGTCGTGCGCCAGACGATTTTATGAATGAAGCTCATTTGTTTCCCCAAATGGCTATTAGGCCCGGTGAGGTTGCCCTGGGGCCCAATTTTTGTGTGCGAACTGTCCGGCAGGGGAAACGCAAGAACGGACTCAGAGGTTAAGAACAATGAAAAAAAGCCGTGTGCCAATTTTTAACTGTAGTTAGTAGACCTACATCATTCTCAATTAGTAGTATATCGTCTACATACAATACTAAGAAAACTACTGAATTGTTGACTATTTTCTTGTAAACACAATGTTCATCAACGTTTTGGTCAAAGCCATACGATTTGATCACAGTATCAAACTGAATATTCCAAGATCGAGATGCCTGTTTCAGCCCATAAATGGACCTATTCAGTTTGTAAACCTTTTGCTCTTGTTCTTAGGCAATGAATCCTTCGGGTTGCACGATGTAAATGGTCTCTTGAAGATTGCCAAGAAAAGTCGTCTTGACTTCCATTTGCCAGATCTCATAATTATAATAAGCGGAAATGGACAAGAGGATGCAAGATCAACTTTAACATGGCAACAGGTGAGAAAGTCTCCTCATAGTCGACTCCCTCCACCTAGGTATAACCCTTTTGCCACAAGTTGAGTTTTGAAGGTTTGCACCTTCCCATCAGCACTCCATTTGTGCTTGTAGATCCATTCACAACCTATAGGTCTTTACCCCATCAGACTGATCTACAAGATCTCATACTGAGTTGAAGTACATTGCCTCCATCTTGAGATTCATGGCTTTGATCCATTCATCTCGGTCAACATCCTCCATTACCTTTTGATAAGACAACAGATCCTCAATGTCGCCATCTACCACCATAGCTAGGATTTTTGTAAAACCCAGAGCGATCAGGAGGGTTCAGAACCATCCCTCTACGTCGAGGTTCCCTCCCTCAACTCTTGAGGTGGAACTGACCTACCAGATGAACTATCATCAACAACTCTAGCTGATGAAATAGGTTCTTCAACAACTCTTGTTGAAGTTTCAGTAGTTTTGTTGGAAAGCTCAGCTAACACGACTTTACTACGTGGACTATGCTCCCTGATATGATCCTCTTCCAGGAAAGTAGTGTTCGTGGAAACAAATACCCTATTTTCGGACGGATCATAAAAGTAACCCCCTCGTGTACCTTTGGGGTAGCCTACAAAGAGGCACAACCTCGACTGTGATTTCAACTTCTTGGGATTTGCCTCAAGCACATGTGTTGGGCAACCCCATATGTGGAAGTGACGTAAACTAGCTTTACACCCGTCCCATAATTCTAGAAGTGTTCTCGCAACACTCTTGGAAGGACCACAGTTGAGTATTTATACTGCAGACTCCTCTGCGAAACTCCAAAACGAGTCCGGTAAGGAAGCGTAACTCATCATCGAACGAACCATGTGCAACAAGGTTCTGTTTCTCCTCTCCGCTACACCATTCTGCTGAGGTGTACCCGATGCTGAGAGTTGAGAAACGATTCCATGTCCTATCAAATAGTATTGGAACTCAGAATCCAAAAACTCTCCACCTCGATCTGATCAAAGTGTTTTAATCCGTCTATTCAAAGCATTCTCAACATCAGCCTTGAAAACTTTGAACTTTTCGAAAGATTCAGACATGCGTTGCATCAGATAAACATACCCATATCTAGAGTAATCATCAGTAAAACTGATAAAGTACTCATAGCCTCCTCGAGCTCGCACATTCATTGGACCGTAAAGGTCAGAATGTACTAATTCTAGAGGTTCTTTGGCTCGATAGCCTTTTCAAGAAAAAGGTCTTTTAATCATCTTACCCTCAAGGCAAGATTCACACACTGGTAAAGAATTTTCTTCTAACTCGGTTAGGAGGTCATTCTTCACCAATCTCTCAATCCTGTTAAGATTGATGTACCTTAATCGAAGGTGCCAAAGTTGGGCATTTTCTTTTGGAGAAACTCATTGACGTTTAGATTGAGTTACGACGGATTTAAACATCTCTATGTTATGGAGGGAACTTAAGGCTAATGGTCTTAGCACTTACAAGTTATTTTCCAGTTTAGCTATACAAATTTCAACACCATCCTTATGAATAAACACTTTATTCAATTTAAAAGAAAAAGTGTAATTGCATTGTTACAGTTACTTTACAGAAATAAGGTTCTTTTTAGTTCAGGAACTATAAAGACATCTTTTAATACAAGAAACTTATTCTGTAAAGTTAACTAGATGCGTCCCACTACTACAGCTGAGACGACGTGCTCGGTGCCTACTCGCAACGTCATCTCACCAGCCTCCAACTGTTGCTCGGATCTAATCCCCTGAAACGAAGAACAAACATGATTAGTGGTGCCTGAATCAATTATCCAGACAGAATCATCATTCTCTATTAAACAAGTTTCTAACACAAGTAAATCACATTTACCTTTGTCTGCCTTGGCCTTAGCCTTGGCTGCATTCCTTTCCTTTAGATAGTGAGGATAATTCCTCTTCCAGTGTCCGTTCTGGTTTCAGTGGAAATATTTTCATTTTCCAACTCGTGGTGGACGCTTTTTGGGCGAAAGATAGCGGGTTAGCAGGCGCTTTCCCTTTCCTTTTACCACTCTTCTTCTTCTTCTCATTTCCAAAGTTAGAAGTTGAAGGTGCAGACTTTGTTCTTGAGGTCGAACCTCGATGAAACTTTCTAGAAGACGAGACAACATTTGCCTTATCTCCATTTGGTAAGTCTGCAACTCGTTGAGGATAGTAGTAATGGTATAATCCACTTTGTTAAGAATCGTATTGCTAACAAAGTGAAGGAAACTCTCCTGCAATGAATGCAGGATAATGCTAACCTGACTGCCCTCATCGATTTTAGACCCATTCATCTCCGCCATGTTAAAGTGGACCATCATATTCAGTTGTGTTCACGAACAGAGGTGCCTTCCTCCATTTTGGAGCTAAAGATGTGTTTCAGGGCCTCGTGCTTGAGTTGTCCAGACGGTTGTTTGAACACTCCCCGCCAGGACTCCATGATCTCACGTGTTGAGACCATGGGCTCATGGTTCTTGGCCAACATGTCACTAAAACTGGCCAAGATATAGGCTGGGGCCTTCTTGTTTGTCTGTGTCCAACGCTCGTACGTCATCTGAACATATTTTGTGCCCCAAAGGACTATCAGACCCGACGGGGTTGCCCCGGGGCTAAATTTTTATGCGCAAACTTTTCGGCGAGCGAAAACATAAAAATGGACCCAAGTGTTAAGAATGATGAAAAAAAGTCGTGCGCCAATTAGTTTTGTGAACAGAGCTCATTTGGTGCCTCAAATGACTATCGGGCCTGGCTGGGCTACCCCGTGACCCAATTTTTGTGCGCAAACTTTCTGACGGGCGAAAACGCGAAAGCGGACCCAGGGGTTAAGAACGATGAAAAAAAGTCGAGCGCCAGACGGTTTTGTGAATGGAGCTCATTTGGTGCCCCAAATACCTATGGGCCCAGCGGGGCTATCCCGAGGCCCAATTTTTGTGTGCAAGCTTTCCAGCGGGCAAAAGCGTGAAAACGGACCCAGAGGTTAAGAATTATGAAAGAAAGCCTCCCATTTTCGGGATAAGACCAAATGAATCGCTTAGCGCCATCGTCTAATGCTTGAAGTTGATTGTTTAGTGCGCTCACAAAGGTAAACGATCGTGTAGTGCTATTGCATAACTCCTCAATGCATCGCTTAGCTGCTGCACTGAGGTAAATAATCGTGTCGTGTTATCGCATAGCTCTTCAACGCATTGTTTAGCTCCCACCCAAAGCTAATGAACATAATGTACATATTTTTGTTTTGAATGAAATGTTCATTTTTAGAAATTATGTTTGTTCTATCTCAAATCAACTTCTATTAAGAATCAAATTGCTAAAAGCCATTTGCAATATTCAGATATTTAAAAACAGCTAGATCAAAGTATAGTAAAGATTTCTAAATCTGACTGTTAACAAGAGTTGGTAAGACAGGTCAGACGCGTCTTAGTCAAAGAGTTGAGAGTATCTCAATGTAGTGGGAGGAAAGTGTGTTTCCTGGCTATTATTGAAAATTAGATTCATTCCTCTTATAGTTTAATTAAAAGCCTATTGTACATTAATATGTTTGCAAAGAGTCTCTCGACTAAAGTGTTTGAGAATCACCTCGTAAGACTAGGAATACCAGTTTAATAACCTAGAGCAAGTGGAAGAAATATCGGGTATAGGATATCGAATGGTAAACCATGAGTATGGGATGCCCTAGTTTATTATATTTCTCTATAAAACTCAGAAACTCAATTTTATATATGAGATATATAAGTTACCACTGGAGTTTTAGTCCAAGTGGGAGTTTGTTAGGTTTTATGTCCTAAAACTCGTGGTTTGTAAACAATAGAACTTATTTTGAAAATTCAATAAGTTGTTATTGAATATATTGTTTTTTTAGAAATCCAATAACCCTAATAACCCTAAAAGTCCCCTGACTATTACATGAGTACTTGAACTCTATGTGGATACATAAAAGTGGATCAGGTTCGAGTAAATAGTAAAAAATGATATATAGTATATGAATAAGGTTGGGTGCCTTATTCTAGTAACACTATTGGATGCGGCTTACTCTGTAGTTGCTACAAAGAGTTGTAAAGTGCTATAAACGAAGTGATCGTAATTCGTACATGTTATGACATGAGGAGTAGGGGCATCATGTGCAAATGAGTTTTGTAGAGGATCGAACCAAGAAACTAGTCACTCTTACTTTATAACATTATTTACTGTTTAAGACTGACTATTTCAAAGTGATGACCTAGGTAAATTGACCTTAATTCTGAGCCAACTATGAACTCTTGTTTGTTCAGGATTATCCTTTGATCTGCAAACAGTGAGAGTAGACCAATGATGCATTGTTTTATGCAACGAAATAATTGTGGGGATTGTGTTGATGAAAAATGCGTTAAGCATGCAAGTTTTCTCAGTAAGATTCAAGTATAAATCCTATTGAGTTGCCTGGTAAGCCCAGGGTCGAACTCAAGGACTAAGGAAAACAATATGCGGTGGTAATTTATAGATCACTTTGCGGTAACAATAAATCAAAGAGTTGGTTAGTTTCTTGTTTATAGTATAAAATGTAAGCGGCAGAGTTAAGAAAAGAGTTAGTATACGAAAGATGCGATGAATATGTGGGGGAACGGGTTGAGAAAGGGTTTAGCTAACACTTTCTAGGATTGCGTTCATATTATGCGGTCATGCTACACACATACAACAGCAAATCATCTCTCAACGCAAATGCTACGGCTTCTAGTTTTAGAACGCATGCGATATATGTGATGATGTCTATAAGACTTACACATAAGCCTTTATTCTTGTCTATGCGATGACAATTGACACACACACAAACAAGGCGACCGCATAATATCATAACCTATCTCTAGGGTGCATGCGATGCCTGTTGACAAACAGAGCTTATCTCTAAGTCTTCATATCTTGCTTATGTAGATCTAATCTTGCTCTCTCGAGTCTAGATTCTAACTTAGCTCTCTCAAGTCTTAGGTTCTTTCTTTAGACTCTCTCTCGAGTAGCTCTAAAGGGATGATGGACGCAACATAAGATAAGATGATTGCATGCAATGAAAATTCTAGGTCATGTTCGCTAAGTACTTCTCAACCCATTCGATAGATTTAGCTACTCATGCGTGTTTTAAAAAGAGTGAACAGATGTAGATAAGCAAGTTCCATTTTATAGATATCTAATCGAAGTATATAATGATAATGCGAAATAAGAATAAAGAGCCTGGTAGCAATTTCTTGCTTCCCAAGGCTTTTACATTGTTCTTCTCTACTCTGCTCAAAAGATATTCTTGCTCTCGCAAGAGTCGGCCCTCTCTCTGTTTTTCCATACCCCCTGGGTTCTCTCTCGAGCTGACCAAGATGAACTTCCGACATCTTTTCCCTTCTCTCGCTTCTGCCTTCTAAGTATAAAATAAGAACTAAGAACAAGGCTAACTAATTAAAAACTGAACTCTAAAAACTGGGTGAACTCCTTCACTGAAGATGGCCTTTGGTATTTATAGACTTCAGGGTGAGAAGCTTATTCTCTCTTATCATTGCACTAATGGGATGACATTAATTCTCTGTTTGATGCGTTGAATATTTGTCAACGAAAAGTTCAGTGTACTTGCTACAATGGTCATTAACGGCTTGTCAACTTAATTCGGAATCGACAGTCATTAGCTTTCTGTCCCATCGTGATTTATTAAGCTTTCACCCAGATGCGCCCACCTTGATGCGTCAGCTCTATGTGACCACCTTCTCGAGCAGATTTTTGAACGCAAACGATCGCATAGCCTTGCGGTCGCAATCGTGATTTCGTGAGCACAAACGATCGCATTGCGTTGCGGTCGCAATCTTGATTTCGCAAGCGCAAACGATCGCATAGCCTTGCAGTCACAATCTTGATTTCACGAGCACAAATGATCGCATAGCCTTGTGGTCACAATCTCTTATGCGTCCGGACGTTAATTTCTTCGGATTGCATTTTCGCCTTGCGTCAATGCATTTTCCTGCACAAAAATACATAAGTTAACTATTTTAATGCGATGGACGCATGCGATCGCAATGTTGTGAACTTGATGCTTTTGGACACAATATTGTATATTTTTATCATTGCAATCCTGCATTGTTTTATGACTTTGCGCTATAATAATGTGCATTTCTGCCCGTTATCACACCCCCAAATTTAAACAATGCTTGTCCTCAAGCATAAGCTAAAGATTTCCTTTAGAAAGTCGACCGCCTTCTCTTTCCTAGATTTCTCAAGTATGCCTTATTCAAATCCTATACACCAATCTCCTTAATTCTTATCCAGATCTTTTCTTAAAATATTTCTAAAATTTAGGGACCGCAAGTTTAACCTTAAAAAATACTTTACTAGATTCCAGGACATCGCATGATTTATTTCATAAAAAAAACTTTTTCACTGGGGTATTTTTAAATGATTTTTTTATCCTTGCGTATTTTAGACATATTATTTTTTTTAAAGCTAAAAATAGCAAGGTTGAAAATGAATACTGTGATGACATGCAAAAATGCACGTCATCTTAGATCTTTTATTGAGAATTATGAAGGTTGTTAAGCAGAATATGCGGCGATTATGTTAGGAATTCATGAGAAAATGAGTTTGCAGCCATCAGCATTAAGAATCTCAGTTAACCCACTATTATGCGTTTTTATGCGTTCAATTGTCTATCTTTGTAGCTAACGCAGGATGCAGGCGCATACGCGGAAGTTGGGCTATTGCAAAGACGACCGCATGCGGAGAATTTCTCCATCCAAACACGAACGCATACGTTCGACGCATGGATGTTGTGGCCATCAACCGCATGCGTTCATCGCATAGGAGTTGCGATCGTCAAGCAATTGCGATCATCATGTAGAAGTTGCGGTAATCAAGTGAATGTGGTCATTGCAAGATTGCGACTACACCGGAGTAGAGCTCGAGAGAGTCAGCTCCACCGCACATCTATGGCACCACCAGCAGCCTTGACACATATTTGCTGGAAGCAAGACATTGCTTTCAGCTGGTCCTTTCATTTTCTCTTCTTTCCTTATATTGTATTGTATTACATTATGCCTTAAGAAATTAATACATTTTGTGAACAATGAATTTCTATAATTTCCTTTGACTCCATCTTCATCTTCATTACTTAACATCTTTAACTTTCATTGCATCACTTAGTGAGATTGCTAGAGTATCGCATACTTAGTCATGCGACATAGGAATATGAAGCATGTAGCAAACCACCGGGAGGAGTGCGTTGCGTGAGTGTTGCGAGAAAACCTTATTTGCTTAATGTGAAGTTGTAGCAACGCCTATCTATAGGCAGATGCAATGCTTGTCTATGAGTAAAATCAGCAACAACTAACTGTCTGGGAGGGTTTGTGGTTGGTCGCATTAAGCAATATAAGCAAGTGTTCACTAGGAATAGAAATAATCCTACGTTAACCAGGTTTTTGCGGTTACCTTGTCTTATACATGCGTCCAACACACCTTTAAAGCTACTCGGGAGAGTGTCTAAAGAAAGAACCTAAGACTTGAGAGAGCTAGGTTAGAATCGAGGCTCGGGAGAGCTAGATTAAGATCACATAGGTAAGAATGGAGACTTAGGAATAAGTTCCATTTGCTATTTAAATCACGTACATTTGCGGCGGGCGTGTATGGCATGATCGCATTAGTTTGCGTTGACTGAGGTTGCCCTTGCGGTCAACCTTAGGGTTGCGATGAAGATATCCTCACATTTTATCTATTTTCCATGCATCTTACTACGCGTCAACAGTTGTCGTGCCTCTATCTCTCATTAATATTCTCACTGCATTGTCTGTTAGTTAGGAGTAGAAGTAGTTTATAGCTTAAAACCCCCATCATTCTTTTATTCATTTGCCGCAAACACATCACCGCATACATTTAGCTACAAGTCCCTGAGTTCGACCTCAGATCACTCGAGAAACTTGCGTTCGCATTATACTTAGTGTGAGCGCAAAAAAACTTGTGACAGGAACACATGGTCATCGCATATAAGAGTAACGCATATTTTCATTCCAACGCATAACCACCGACGCATGAGTATCAATGCATACCTTAAGACATGCATCGCATATTGCGTCCCACATGATTTTAGCCATCAAGTTTTTTTTATCCTTGCATATTTTAAATTATTATTTTTATTTCTTTTTTAAAGCTACAAATAGCAAAGTCGAAAATGAATACTGTACCCCCAAATTTAAAATGTGACAATGTTTTCATTGGTAAATGATTGAAAGAAGTCATGCGATGCTCTTAAGAAGTTTTGTAAAGGGTCAGTTTGAAAGAAAGCTAGCAAACCACTAACTTCTAGAAATATTTCATGAGGAGACTGTCCTAAAATTAAGTTGACTCTAGTGCATACGAAAAAATAGAAGCATGTGTTTCATCATTGAAATCATAATTGGCAAGGAGAAATAATGCGGTGACCTACTAAATTAATCAATGTTAAATGATTGCATCGACTAAAAAGGATACGATGATAAAAATTTTAGAGTCAAAATTCGATGTGATAGTGCAAAATTTGGAAATAATGAAGTCAAGGAAAGTTACAACCCCCAAATTTGCGCTATCGCCCGCATTATTTGTGGACACATCCTGCTTTATGGCGAACAGCTTTCTTTGATTGTGGTGACGAAATAAAGTAGTTGCGTCTTCGTATAATGCCTCCGCGATTGTTGCAAAAAAACATTGAGAGGGTCAAATAATAATAAAACAAAGTTAGCAAAACCATTTTTTTAAGCAAACAAATAGCGAAATGACAATACTGAAAGGGAATAGAGATAAGTTCATGAATTCGGGAGTTTAACGGATACTTCACAAAACTTGCGTCCTTGATGAATTTGAATCGCATGATTGCGCAGAGACCGCCCACTTATTTTTCAGTCAGAGTTTCTCAGGTGTATAGAGGCGACCTTGTAATGTCAGTCTTCTCCGTGATATATTTTCACTCGTTGCCCATTAACTTTGAATATGTTGGTCCCGTCGTCATTGGATAACTGAACCGCACCATGCGGGAATACCTCTCTGACTATGAAGGGTCCGGACCAACGTGACTTTAATTTTCCAGGGAAGAGTCGTAGCCGTGAATTAAATAGTAAGACCTTTTTCCCGACTTGGAGATTCTTTCCGCCTAATTGTTTGTCGTGCCAGTGCTTTGCGCGCTCTTTGTACATCTTTGCGTTCTCGTATGCATGAGTTCTCCATTCCTCCAGCTCGACCAATTGAAGTTTCCTTGCTTCTCCTGTGGCCTTTAAGTCAAAGTTTAGCTTTTTCACCGCCCATAGTGCTTTATGCTCTAGCTCGAGTGGTAAATGACATGCCTTTCCAAATACCAATGCATACGGGGACATGCCTATGGGTGTCTTATAGGCGGTCCTGTATGCCCATAGCGCATCGTCTAGCTTTGTTGCCCAATCTTTTCATGAAAGCTTCACCATCTTCTCTAATATCAACTTGATCTCCCGGTTGGACACTTCAATGACCTTTGTCTGTGGATGGTATGCAGTGGCCACTTTATGGAGGATATTATATTTGCGTAGAAAATCTTTGACTGTGTGATTGACAAAGTGGGAGCCTTCATTATTTATTATGGCACACAGAGTGCCAAAACTAGTGAAAATATTTTTCTTCAGGAATTTAGAGACTACCGCCGCATCACTTGCGGTGCATGCTACTGCTTCTACCCATTTGGAGATGTAGTCGACGGCTAACAGAATATATTTGAAACCATTCGATGGTCGAATGGTCCCATGAAATCAATACCCTAGACGTCGAACAATTCCAGTTCTAAAATGATGTTCATGGGCATCGCATGTTTCCATGAAATATTACCCATGCGTTGGCACCGGTCACACTTCATCGCGTAGTCTCTTGCGTCTTGAAATAGTGTTGGCCAATAATACCCACTTTGTAATACTTTTGCTGCTGTGCGCTGGCCTCCAAAGTGCCCTCCATAAGACAAGTCATGACATTGTGATAAAATGTGGTGAGCAGCATCCGGAACACACAGGCGCAGAATCTGGTCTGGCTCCCTCTTATAAAGATTTGGCTCATCCCAATAATATGATTTACATTCATGCTGAGCCGCCTCTTTTGGGGGTCGGTATAATCTTCGAAAAATTGCTCGCAAACCAGATAATTTACCACGTCTGCGTACCATGTCAATTCTTCAATTTGAAATAGTTGCTCGTCTGGGAACGTTGCGCTCACCTCTGAATGATTGCAGTCAACTTTTGGATTTTCTAATTTGGATAAGTGGTCCGCAACTTGGTTCTCCGTCCCTTTGCGATCAATTATTTCCATATCGAATTCCTGGAGGAGGAGAACTCATCTTATCAATCTTGGCTTCGCACCTTTCTTTGTCATCAAATATTTTATCGCCGAGTGATCAGTATGAATGAGCACTTTAGTTCCCAGCAAATAAGCTCTGAATTTCTCCAACGCAAATATCACCGCAAGCAATTCTTTTTCTGTGGTGGTGTAGTTTGTTTGAGCAAGATTCAAGGTTTTACTCGCATATGCGATGGGATATAATATTGTTTTTCTCTTTTGTGCCAGTACTGCTCTCATCGCATAACTGCTTGCGTCGCACATTAATTCAAAGGGCAATGTCCAGTCTGGTGCGATCAACACAGGTGTGGTCGTTAATGCATTCTTCAAAATTATAAATGCGTTGAGGCATTGGTCATCGAAGTCAAACTTTCTATCTGCCTCCATCAACGCACTCAATGGTCGTGCAATTTTTAAAAAGTCTTTGACAAAATATCTATAAAATTCAGCATGTCCCAAAAAGCTCCTGACAACCTTTACATTCGTTGGAGGTGAGAGCTTTTCAATCGTTTCAATTTTTGTCTTGTCCACCTCCAACCCGTCCCTGGAGACCTTGTGCCCAAGCACAATGCCTTCCTTCACCATGAAATGGCATTTCTCCCAATTAAGCACGAGGTTCATCTCCTCACATCTTTTCAATATCTTCTCCAAGTTGTTAAGACAGACCTCGTACGTTTGCCCATACACAGAGAAGTCGTCCATAAATATTTCTACAGAGTCTTTGAGATATGCCGAAAAGATGGTCATCATACACCTTTGGAAAGTGCTCGGCGCATTGCAGAGGCCGAACGGCATGCGTCAAAACGAAAATGTTCCATACGGGCAGGTGAATGTAGTTTTTTCTTGATCTTCAGGAGCGATCATGATCTGGTTATAACCGGCATACCCATCCAAGAAGCAGTAGAAATCATTTCCAGCTAGGCGATCCAGCATTTGGTCAATAAAAGGTAAAGGGAAATGATCCTTCTTTGTTGCCACATTTAATTTGCGGTAGTCCATGCAAATCCCCCATCCAGTGACAGTCCTTTGCGGTATCAGTTCGTTATTGGCATTAGGGACTACCGTCATCCCTCATTTCTTCGGCACGCATTGCACAGGGCTGACCTACATGCTGTCGGCTATTGTATAGATGATGCCCGCGTCTAACCACTTGATTATCTCCTTCTTTACGACCTTCATCGCAGGGTTGAGTCTGCGCTGATGTTCGATCGATCCTTTGTGATTCTCTTCGAAACGAATTCTATGCATACAGTATGCGAGGCTGATTCCTCTAATGTTTGCGAGCGTTCAACCAATTGCTTTTACATACTTTCTCAGAATGTTCAGCAGCGCATACTTCAAGTGGTTAGGAAGGGTCTTCAGTTCTATTGTTGGTGGTTGTTCTAAGGACGGTTTTGTTGTTTTCCTTTCTTCATTCACTGCCGGCTTATCTTCTTGAGATGTGATCATCTCATCTTCTTTGGTTATTTTTTCTAAGGTCGCATTGCATGCAACAATGGATGCGATCGCATCCTCATCCTCATTTTCATCTTCAGGCTTCTCTTCGTCATTCAAACTTTGTTCATCGTCGGATTCATTAAGGTCTTCTTCATCAAGATACTTCATGGCTCAGATAATGTCAAACCTGAGCTTCTGTCCATTCACGCTCAGCGTGATATCTCCTTTGTGCACATCAATCTGGGCGCGATCGGTGGATAAGAATGGTCGCCCTAGGATGATGGGCACATCTTTGTCTGTTTCATAGTCCATGATGATAAAGTTTGTTGGTAATATAAATTTTTCTATTGTAACTAGAACATTCCTCACCTTCTCCTCTGGATGCACAAGAGATCTATTCGTTAATTGGAGAGTCACCGTCGTGGGCGCAAGTTGCCCCACATTCAACTGCTTGAAAATTGACAGGGGCATCAAGTTAATGTTGGCCCCGAGATCGCATAGCGCTTGACCGATGTATAACCCTCCAATAGAGAAAGGTATAGTGAAACTCCCAGAGTCGTGCATTTTTGGTGGGATGATAGATTTTGCACTCTGCGTCAAAGCCACCGTTGCGAACTTACCAGTGCCTCTCTTCTTTGTCACCATATCCTTTAGAAACTTTGCATATGCGAGCATCTCCTCAATTGCTTTAGTGAACGGAATATTAATATGCAACTGTTTTAACATATTCATGAAGCGTTGATACTGTACCTCATCATTTTTCTTCTTTTTGAGTCTCTATGGGAATAGTGGCAGCTGTATTCTTACGGTCCCCTGTTTTTTTGGCTCCGAGGTGGACGCAATCTCTGGTTCCATCACCTCTTTTTCTTCTGTTTCTTCTCGAGTCAACGCAATCTCTGGTTCCAGTGCAATTGGAGCAATCCGGCTAGGCTTCTTCTTCTCCCCTGCCATAGTCTTTCCGCTCCGCAACGTCACGACTTGACATTACTCTTTGCTCGTACCCCCCTGGGTTACGTGGGAGTTCGGTTGAACTCGGCAGGGCCCCTTGCGGTCTGTTCTTGAGTTCACCCGCAATCTAGCTTATCTGAATTTTCAGAATACGGATGGATGTCGCTTGGTTTTGAAGCACATTTTCGTTCTTTTCAATTTATTGCTTTAACAAACTTTCCAAAGTGGAAGATTGCGGTGCCTGCGAACTGCTGGCTTGATTACTCGTTTGACCGTTGGTTCGTGGGAAAAATTTGGGTGGCCCTTCTTTTTGCACCACTGATTGAAAATTTTCCACGCGAAGTTGGGGTGGTTTCTCCACCCAGGGTTGTACGTGTTAGAAAACGGATTATCCTTCACAAAATAGATTGACTGTGGGTTTCGCGGGCATTCCTCCATTTGATGTCCTTCTCCGAAAGTAGCACAACTTGCGGTCGTCTGGTTGATTACGTTCACTTGCCCCCTATGCGTTGTTGGGCTATTGATTGCGATTCCTTGTATCAAGTTCATCATCGTAGTCATTTGACTCTGAAGGGATGCGATGACCATTGTTCGCATCTCTGTCCTTGATTCTTAATCTTTGATCGCTTTCTCTCTAGTCTTCATGATTTTTAGAAATGCGATCAAGGATATTTTTAGCTTCATCATAAGTTCTATCCAGCTGTTGCTGCATTGGCAGCGGTCTGCGATGCAGGATTTAATCCATGATAAAAATCTCCATCTGTAAGCAGTCTGTTAAGCTGTTATGCAGGCAATCTCTTACCAGCCTCTTAAACCTTGCCTACGCGTCGCTGAGCGATTCGTCAGTATCCTGTTCAAAATTGGTTATCAACTTCCTTCTTCTCGCATTCTCCGTCGGAGGGAAGTACTTCTTCATAAACTTCTCTACTACTTGCTCCCATAAGGTAATCTCCCCTAGCTCGAGAGAATAAGCCCATTTTCGTGTCTGATCACACAACGAAAATGGAAACAAAGTTAGTCGAACCTCATCAGTGGAGATGTTAGGGAACACAAAAGTGTTGCAGATCTCAATGAAACTCCGGAGGTGGGCATGCAGATCCTCACCACGCCTATCACCAAACTGTCCGGCAGTTTGGATCATCTACAGCATCACCGGTTTCATTTCGAATCTCGATCCGTCAAAAGCAGGCCTCATGATTCCTAGGGAGAAATCGTAGAGGTTGGGCGACGCATAGTCTCGAATAGGCCTATTGCGGTCGTTCGCCAATAGGATGGGATTCACCATGACATTATTTTCATTTAATGCTCTATTTCCTGGTTGCTCTGCCATTCTTGGAGTTCTATCTTGTTGTTGTTGGTGGTTGGTTCTCAATTTGCATCGGAACGTTCTTTCAATCTCCGGGTCGTAATTCGCCAAAGATTGAAAGTTGCAAAGAAAATCACAAAATTACCGTTAGCACAATGTATTGCTGAAGTTCCCGGCAATGGCGCCAAAAACTTGATGCGTTGTTTTATGCAATGAAATAATAGTGGGGATTGCATTGATGGAAAATGCATTGTACATGCAAGTTTTCTCAATAAGATCCAAGTATAAATCCTACTGAGTTGCCTGGTAAGCCCAGGGTCGAACTCAGGGACTAAGGAAAACAATATGCGGTGGTAATTTATAGATCACTTTGCGGTAACAATAAATCAAAGAGTTAGTTGGTTTGTTGTTTACAGTATAAAATGTATGCAGCGGAGTTAAGAAAAGAGTTAATATTACGAAAGTTGCGATGAATATGCGGGGGAACGGATTGAGAAGGGGTTTAGCTAACACTTCCTAGGATTGCGTTCATGTTATGCGATCATGCTACACACATACAACAACAAATCATCTCTCAACGCAAATGCTACGGCTTCTAGTTTTAGAATGCATGCGATATATGCGATTATGTTTATAGGACTTACACATAAGCCTCTATTCTTGTCTATGCGATGACGATTGACACATACACATACAAGGCGACCGCATAATACCATAACCTATCTCTAGGGTGCATGTGATGCATGTTGACAAACAGAGCTTATCTCTAAGTCTCTATCTCTTGCTTATGCAGATCTAATCTTGCTCTCTCGAGTCTAGATTCTAACCTAGCTCTTTTAAGTCTTAAGTTCTTTCTTTAGACTCTCTTTTGAGTAGCTCTAAAGGGATGATGGACACAACATAAGACAGATGATCGCATGCAATGAAAATCCTAGGTCATGTTAGCTAAGTACTTCTCAACTCATTCGATAGATTTAGCTATTCATGCGTGTTTTAAAGAGAGTGAACAGATGTAGATAAGCAAGTTCCATTTTATAGATATCTAATTAAAGTACATAATGATAATGCGAAATAAGAATAAAGAGCCTGGTAGCAATTTCTTGCTTCCCAAAGCTTTTACATTGTTCTTCTCTACTCTGCTCAAAAGATATTCTTGCTCTCGCAAGAGTCGGCCCTCTTTCTGTTTTTCCACGCCCACTGGGTTCTCTCTCGAGCTGACCAAGACGATCTTCCGACATCTTTTCCCTTCTCTTGCTTCCGCCTTCTAAGTATAAAATAAGAACTAAAAACAAGGCTAACTAAATAAAAACTAAACTCTAAAAACTGGGCGAACTCCTTCACTGAAGGTGGCCTTTGGTATTTATAGACTTCAGGGTGAGAAGCTTCTTCTCTCTTATGATTGTAATGATGGGATGACATTAATTCTCTGTCTGATGCGCCGAATATTTGTCACCGAAAAGTTGAGTTGTACTTGTTATAGTGGTCATCAACGGCTTGTCAACTTAATTCGGAATCGACCATCATCAACTTTCTGTCCCATTGTGATTTATTAACCTTTCACCCAGATGCGCCCATCTTGATGCATCGGCTCTATGCGGCCACCTTCTCGAGCAGATTTTTGAATGCAAACGATCGCATAGCGTTACGGTCGCAATCTTGATTTCGCAAGCGCAAACGATCACATAGCCTTGCGGTCGCAATCTCTTATGCGTCCGGACGTTAATTTCTTCGGATCGCATTTCCACCTTGTGTCAATGCATTTTCCTGCACAAAAATACATAAGTCAACTGTTTTAATGCGGTAAACGCATGCAATCGCAATGTTGTGAGTTTAATGCTTTTGGAAGCTATATTGTATTTTTTTTATCATCGCAATCCTGCATTGTTTTATGACTTTGCACTGTAATAACGTGCATTTCTGCCCGTTATCAACCAACGTGTCTGCTCAATAAGCCTCCTATTTTGGGATAATACCAGATTAATAGCTAGGGACATACCCTACAAGATGGAATTTACTCCTACCCGATTAGGGTTAGTAGAGAGGTTGTTCCCTTTATGTGCTGATTTTAGGTCTTGAACAAGAGACCTCAACCTCTCATTGGCCCGAGAGGGATTCGATTTGTTGATTGGATCACAAATTAATTTTTCATTAGAGGATTAGTGGGACTTAAGGAATAAGAGGTAATTTCGGGGGTAAAATAGAGATTCGACCTAGCTGTTATTATGAACAACCTGTGAATGATTAACTTACTGATCATTGTTATATCGAGTGGACATAATATATCTACAGTGAGGGGAGTTCAACTATGGGCTTTAGTGGAGTGACCCATTAGTTAACAAACGGGGGTTAGTTCGGTCTAATGAGTTTAGCCAATTAATCTCAGGTTATTGGAGCCCATGATCTGTAGGTCCGCGAGGTCCCCCTACTAACTCGTAATGGATTAGCTCTAGAGTAGCGTGATAAGTTAATTTGAAATGTTCAAATTAGAATTAAACGAAATTAGAGAAATAATATTTAAATATGATTTAAATATTTGAAGATGGAATTGTGTAAAATTAATTTAATATTTAATATTAAATTAATTAGAATGATTTAAATTGTTTAAATAATTATTTATTAATTTTATTAAGAAAATTAATTTTGTAAAATTAATAATTTTTCAATTTTATTTTATAAAATTGATTTATGAAATCAGTTTATCAAAAGTTGAAAAAGAGAGAAAAACACAAAATGGAAAAATGACATTTTCCATTGTCTTCTTCAAGTTGCTCACACTTAACCCACTTCTTAAGTCTTCATTTACTCCAAACATGAGCTGCATCTCATGCAGCTATTCTCTTTGTATGATCGTCTACAATATATTGAAGAGATTAGAGTGAATTTGAGGCAATGCAATCAAAAGAATTTTGCTGAAAATTCGTGAGAAGAAGGTGTTCTTCATTTGGTTGCTGCTGTGAGCTTGTCTTTAAATTCCCTCGTTTCCAGCTTATTTTGAGTCTCACAACTCAATCTAGAGCACCAAGAGGATAGTAGGAAAGATCTTGGGGTGGTCTACATCAAGATTCAGAGAGATTTGTAGCTGGATTCAAGCTTTGAAGAAGTTCTATAAATGCATGTCTTGAAACTCATTTATTTCTGCTATAGCATGCTTAACCATGGGTATGGGATGCCCTGGTTTATTTTATTTCTCTATAAAACTCAGAAACTCAATTTTATATATGGGATATATAAGTTACCACTGGAGTTTTAGTCCAAGTGGGAGTTTGTTAGGTCTTATGTCCTAAAACTCGTGGTTTGTAAACAATAGAACTTATTCTGAAAATTCAATAAGTTGTTATTGAATGTATTATTTTTTCAGAAATCCAATAAACCTAAAAGTCCATTGACTATTATATGAGTACTTGAACTTTATATGGGACATAAAAGTGGATCAGGTTCGAGTAAATAGTAAAAAATCATCTATAGTATATAAATAAAGTTGGGTGCCTTATTCTGGTAACACTATTGGATGCGGTCTACTTTGTAGTTGTCAACCTCTCTACTAACCTTAATCGGGTAGGAGTGAATTTCATCTTGCAGGGCTCTGTCCCTAGCTATTCATCTGGTCTTATCCCAAAATGGAAGACTTATTGAGCAGAATCAGAACATTTTTTTTTTTTAGTACCTCGACTTTTTTAAAAAAATATCTATCATAGTATCTCTATTAATTGCTCTAAATACTCTGATATTGAGTTAACAGATGGTGATGTGTATTTTTATCTATTTTAATTAAAGGTAAATAAATCAATTTCAATCATGTAATTGTTGAGTTATGTCATTTTAATTCTAGACGTTTAACTTCATTAAGTTTCATTTCAAACTTAGGTAAACTTAGGTGAATATTGCAATTTTAACCTAACGCTTTGAAAATGTATTATAATCTTAAGTCTCTAATATGTCCTTATAGTTAAAAATTTCTCTTATTTGTTCACTAAATTATAAATTATACGTAGGACATCAAAATTGATAAAATTTTCGAGTAAAATGGCAGTAGAACTAAATTCTAAGTTGCAATTTACGAAAATTAACAAGTTTATGAAGATTTTTTTGGTTTAAATTTAGGGGGCAGATTAGTAGTAATTAAATTGAGGTAAAAATTGTAACACATATTTTAGTACCCAAATTGATGTAATCGGGTTATTAAAATTTCAGACCTCCAAATGGAACAATCAAAATTGAATTAGCTGAATATAACTGGAGGGTTGACTTAGCCAAAAAATTTCAAAACGAATAAAACACAACATGAGGAAAGTAGGTTATATTAAAATTTTAGTCATGTTTGAGTCTATTTTTCCTATCAACTTTTGAAGTTACAAATTTAGTTGATGCACTTTTGAATTTTTTAAAAATTCATAAGATTTTCTATGCACAATATTGAAAGTATAGAGTTTTATTAAATACAAGATTTATATTTAAATTCTATAGATCAATTAATTTTTTTAAAACAGTTGAATATATCATAAGACTTATTAAGCATTATTTAAAAGTTTAGGAACTTATTAAATAAAAATTTGAAAGCATAGAGACTCATCAGATGCTTTTAAAAGTATTTAGGACCAAATAGATACAAATCTCAAACTTTAGGTATTAATTTCTGATTTAACTCATTAGGAAATTATAAGGTTAAAATACTATTTTGGTCCATGTATTTTTAGTTCCTTCCAATTTAGCCTATGTAATTTCAAATTTTCTTCTACTTTATCCTTAATTGTGTATCAATAAGTATACTGATATACTTTATATTTAGAATATCAATCAACTGATATACTTTATTTTTTGTATATAAAAAATGCATGAGCACTTGTTGACAAATTTAACCATTACATGTTGATATGATGTACTAGAAAAATAATACTTTGAAACAAATGAATAAGAATTCAAAATAACAAATGCATAAGCATTGTTGACTAATAAGTTTGGTATAATGAATGGTAAATTTGGTATTTCAATTGTATAACTAGTCGATCTACCAATATAAAGTATATCAAATATATTACTAAAACGAAAATCAGCTCCAATATATATATATTTTTTTTTTTTTTTTTTTGCTATATTTTGTAAATTCGATACTTTAACAATTTTTAGAATTTTTTTCCTTTGTTGTTACTGCAACTATCCTAATAAAATACCCAACATAGTCTAGATTGCACTTAGGCCATGTTTACTTCTCCGTAAACGAAATCAATTAATGGAAATAAGAAAAGTGGAGCCCATTTAAATAGTTTCATTGTTATTTATTAATATTCTATAATAATAACAAACTGTGGGTCTCACAAAAAGATCTGTAATCCACATCCATAATTCGATTGTGAAGGTGATGGTACCCAATCCAATTACGTTTGAGAATTACGTGGGATCCATTAGTTTTTTGTAGGAGCATTTTAAAGATTTTCTAGATTTGCCCTCACGTGTCATCAACTAATATTTCAACCGTTAGAATTGGTAACAGTAGCCATGGCCTAAATGGTCGTATATCGTTTTTAGTGAGATTATAGATATCAATTTTACGATTTGGTCTAAGCAATAGTAACAAATGATAACTGAAAAAATTAAGTGAATCTGAATATGTTTTTCTTCAATGTTATAACATATTGAATAACAAGATGACTAACAAAGTAAATAGTATAAAAGAATAAACAGAGACTGATAACCCAATTCAGTGTAAAGCCACCTATCTCTAGGAGAGGGGGGTAGTGTGTCCAGTGGAAAGAAACTTCACTCATGAAAAAGTTTAGTAATTACAACACAGCCTACAATGACTCGCGAATAGCAACTCTTAGTTTCCTCCTAAACTTGAGGTCCTCTCACTTCCACAAATATAATATACTTTTCACTTAGCAAGAGTCTGAGATTCCTTCAAACTAGCTTAATTTGACTCTTCTTAAGTATGAGCTTCTCTCACACAAGAATGAAGAAAATAACACAACTTAGGTCCCCTTTAAGTACAAACATACTCTTGAACATTCTAGTGTGAAACAAACCATACAATATCTCATAGCTTAGTCTAGATGATAATAGACTACAAGCTCTAACCACATGATTAACAATGGAGCTACAAACTTTCATGAAAATAAATAAGGAAAGATATTTCTAAACGAAGACCGACTATTATGGAGCATGTTGCTTGACACAAGGTAGAACATTTTGCCCATGAAAAAGATATTCGTGTAATCATCTATATTTGAAAATATTAGTGACATTTTGCTATATTTGAAAAATATGTTTTGTAATTTTATCATATAAATCAATTTCTCAAAGATATTCGTGTAATCATCTATATTTCATTTTTGGTCAACAACACCAATAAATTTTTTCTTATGATTGTATGTAGTAAACACGATCAAAAGAGTTTCATTCCTGACAATTTTGATTATAGGTTAGTAAATTTTTTTTTTTTTCGAGGAATTTGTGTACAACTTTTGGGTGAGGGAAAAGAAACGAGAGGTAACTGTCAGCAACGGAAAATGGAGGCAAATATCATTGACTTCTTTCTTCACTACAACACACTACTTCAAAACTTATCTTCTTCTCTCACTGACAAACAAACATTTTGAACTCTTGTTTCAGGGTTGTTATGGAACAGAAGCAGAAGATATTACATCAATTCAAATCCCAATCCCGTCTCCCCAACTTCGCTATTCCAATCCGCTACGATCTTCATCTCAAAACCCATCTCTCAGCCTGCACTTTCTCAGGAATTGTACAGATTACTCTCACCATTCTTCACGATACCAAGTTCATCGTCTTGAATGCTTTGGAGCTCGACGTTCATGGAGTTTCCTACTCCAACTCCAACACCCAGGTTATTTAACCCTTCCATTTCCTACTATTCTGTTCTAACTAGGCCCACTTTTGCTGTTTTATTTTTTTGGCCTTAATCGATTTGCAGAAATATAAGCCTTCCGATGTTATTCTGGATGAGGAAGATGAGATACTTGTTTTGGTGTTTGATGATATGCTTCGCGTTGGGGAAGGAATTTTGGAGATTGAGTTTTCTGCTCCTCTCAACAGCCATTTAAAGGGATTCTACAAATGGTTTTTTCCCGGCCCTCTGTCTTGGATCTGATTCACTTTTTCTTAATATTATTATTATCGCAATCTTAGAGTTGAAAGAATCATCTGCTGATGCTTGATTTTGAATATACATGCATCCTTCAATTATAAATTTGTTTTCCCTTATGCTGATTCAATTCTTGGTCAAATACTAGAGTAGACCATCAATGTTTTAAAAGGTTAAATCGACTTTGAGGCTCTTCTTCTTTAAGAGGTGAGGTGTAAGCTTCAAGGCGAAGTGACGCATAAGCCTTAAATAGTGAATTAAAAATATTTTATAATTTCTGAATTTGTATGACCTATGCTTAAACATGATAGTCATGTAAAAAAGAAAAGAGAGCGAGAAAATCACTACCACAAATTTCACTTAATCAAAAATTCTAAAAGAATATCTTTATCGTCACAATTATTATCATTAATAGAATTGATTTACACTATAAATTTTTGCCTTCAATTTTTTTTGAAGTGTTAATAGAAAAAGTAATATTGATTCAAATCGTCACAATTCAAACCTTCATAATTTTAAATAATTATTCACTATTACTTTTCTAATCATTATAAGAGGCGTAGAGATTTAAAGTTTCAGTGCCTTTTCAAAAGGCATAAACCTCTTATGGTTGAACAAAGATGCAAGTCTTGAGGCTAAAATTTAGAGTTTTGCCTCAAGGAGAGCTTTAAGGCGTAAGCCTCAATAACTTTTTAAAACATTAAGAGCAACACCTTCTGTCCAATATATGTTTGAAAATAAACAGTGCCTTTGTACTTTTGATCTTTCCCAGCACTTATGTTGATGGAGGTGTGAAGAAGAATATGGCAGTTACTCAGTTTGAAGCAGTGGACGCACGGCGGTGTTTTCCATGTTGGGATGAACCTGCCTTGAAGGTTTCTTTATAAATTGGATATACTGAACTCGATTTGAAATCTTTCTATTTATGGGTTTCTTATGAATTTCAATTCTTTTCTTTGTTTGAATTCTTAAGTAAGGGTATCCTGGCTTTTTAATTTTGCTTTGTCTTACCATGATTAGGCGAGCTTCAAAATTACATTAGATGTACCAAAAGAGTTGATGGCACTATCCAACATGCCTGTTTTGGAGGAAAAGGTCAATGGGGACATTAAGACTGTTTATTTTGAGGAATCTCCATATATGTCAACCTATGTGGTGGCTTTTGTGATTGGTTTGTTTGATTATATTGAAGAAACCACGGCAGAAGGTCTGTTATGCCTTGAGGCTTTATTTTTCCTTGTTGTAACAATCTGAGGTTAGTTCAGATTTTGTTATATAAATGTTAAACCATTCGTCCAGGGATAAAGGTTCGTGTATACTGTCCTTTGGGAAAGAGGGAGGAAGGGAGGTATTCCCTAAATCTTGCTATCAAGGTCCTCGATTATTTTGCGAAGTAAGGATGCTACCAACAGACATTGTTTCCTTAATTCCTTTCTCTGTCTAGTATATGTCACCATATAATTAGTTATACTATGCTCTTAGCAATTTATTGACAGATTACTCGCCATTCTCAAACTTATCTCCACTTGAGAGGTAATAAATTCTACAATAGAATTGCCTGCCTAAATCCGTTTTGCATTTAATGACTGATTCAAACAAGCTAGTGTTAAAATGTAAATTTTGCATCTTTGGATATCAATATAACTCTTTGTTCTCTACCCCACATAGCATTTTGGTCTAGAACCAACCCCCATTCTACATTATATCTTAGTTTTTAGTGATCTCTGGTTGTAATTATAAAACTATTAGGTACTTCTCAATGAGTTATCCGCTTCCTAAACTCGATATGGTTGCTGTTCCTGAATTTTGTGGTGGGGCTATGGAGAATAATGGTTTGATCATATATCGTGAAAACTTAATGCTCTGTGATGCCTTGCATTCTAGTGCCGAAAACAAGCAAGTTGTAAGTTTGCGGATATCTATCTGAATACGTTTTAGATTTTTGGCCTACTAGCATTCTTCATTGTTTTCATATGAAACTTTCTGAAGTAAAAAATATCACATTCATCTCACCTACACAAATGCTTGAATTGTAAAGTAAAATACAGCGAGTAACACTAAAGCAATAATCTTGTTCTTATCAGCTCGGTATATGTGTGGCACATGAAGTGGCACACCATTGGTTCGGAAATCTGGTCACTATGGCTTGGTGGAGTGATTTATGGCTGAACGAGGGGTTTGCTACATGGGTAATTTGAGCTTTCTACGTACTTACAAGCTTACATTGTAATATAAAATATTTTGTATATCATCATCCTCATCTATGATATTCGACTCGTAGGTAAGCTATATGGCAATTGATACATTGTTTCCTGAATGGAAAATGTGGACACAATTTCTCCAACAGACTGCTAGCGGCCTAGTTATTGATGCATTGGAAGAATCTCATCCAATTGAAGTGAGTAAAAGATCTATCTTAGCTGTCCTCATCCATCACATTTAAAAAGATTATTCTCAGTGGTTTTATAGAATGAAATTTGACATACTTTTACCTAATGGTCGCTAGCTGGTATTTTCTTTCGATGAGATTTTAGTTAAAAGGGAAGTAGAGCTGAAAGCAATGTCTAATGAATTGGCAATACAGATGGAGATACACCCTGCTCGTTCAATTGATGACAAATTTGATGCTATAAGCTATAAGAAAGGATCTACGATAATTCGGATGTTACAGATATACCTTGGAGATGACAAATTTCAAGTCAGTGATGAGTTCACATTCAAATTTTCTTTTTAATTTTGACGTGATCCTTACCTTGAGGAACAAGTCACAATCATGACCTGCTATTTTCATCTGCACTCTACACTGAAATGACCAGCTATATAAATTGTTATGATTATTCGTCAAGATCTAATATAATCTTAAAGATTGATTATCTAAATTCTTCATTCAAGATCTTATATATTATTAAAGAATATTCCCCACTATAATTCATTTTGGTATTTCTTGTGTGCGAGATTTCAGGACCAATTTTCCTTAATTAGTGACTTTCACAAGTTTGTTTCTTTGACGTGTGATTTTGTGAAACAGAAAGCTCTGAGTGAGTACATAGAGAGATACGCTTGGAAAAATGCAAAAACGGATGATTTATGGGCTGTCATTTCCGAGGAATCTGGTACCCAAATAAACTCAATGATGAACACCTGGACAAAACAGATGGGATATCCTGTTATCTCTGTGAAGTCCAGAGATAATACAGTGGAATTTGAGCAGGTATTAAAACTGATATTGATTAAAAGGAAAAGTAGCTTGGATTCTTCAATGGAGTTTGATTTTTAGTGCTTTTTATGTGTGTGTGTAAGTTAGAAGCTTGACACCGTTCTGCATTTTGCAGTCACATTTCTTGTTGTCTGGTCAGCATTCTGATAGCCAATGGATCATCCCAATCACCTTGTCAGTTGGTTCATACAACAAACAGAAGAACTTCCTTCTGGAAACAAAGTTTCATGAGGTCGATATATCAAAAGATTTTGCTGGTGCTAATACCACTACAACCACTGAAACAATACCAAACTTAGAGGATGGAAATTTTTGGATCAAAGTTAACATAAGCCAGAGTGGTTTTTATAGGGTAAAATATGATGATAAGCTTGCATCTCAATTGAGGAAGGCAATAGAAAACAACGTACTGTCAGAAACAGATAAATTTGGTCAGTGACAGAGAACCATGCTGCATTTACAAGTTCCACAGTTTTTTATTTATTAAGAGAAGCGTTATAGATCTTGAGATTCTACCTTTTTCATTTATCTGAGAACTTTATATTTAAATACTCACAAAGTTAGTTAAACAATTGAATTATGTTGCAGGCATCTTAGATGATGCATATGCACTTTGTCAGGCTGGTCAACAATCATTATCATCCGTGCTTTCGTTAATTGATGTGTACAGGAAAGAGCTCGACTGCATTGTGACTTCAAGGCTCATTCATGTGAGGAATAAGATATGATCATGTCTTTAAAATTGTATCTTGCAGTTGCAGGCAACTATTTTTGCTCGCATTGACTTCTCAAATTTTTTTGTTTCAGGTCTGTAATGCCATCGTAAACATTGCAACTGAAGCCATTCCTGATTTAGTTTTTGAACTGAAGCAATTTTTCATCAATGTCCTCCAGTTCCCTGCCACGTAAGAACTCTCTTCTGAGGGTGCTGCGAAGCCTTGCTTTATGCTTCATTTAGATGACTGAAACTCCCTTTTAATTTTTATTTTTTTTTTAATGGTCGGATCAAATGTCTCATTATCTAGCCAAACCAGTATATTAGGCCCTGTTCAATTTTATTCATCATCAAAATTATACAACCAGATTATTGCATTGTCAACAATGATGGTTGTTGATGTCAAAATTTAGATGGGAAAAATGCATCTGACCTTCTCGTGACATCGTAAATAAAAGAGGTAACCGTGTAACAAGTAGAAAGTTTGAGTATTAGAATGAACTTACTTCCTTTGGACCTATCTTGATGTATTTATAGGTGTTGTTGACCTAGAAACCCTCCCCTTAGGATTTCTGAGTTGCTTTAGATTTCTCCTTTGACTTATTGGGCTAGGGCCTACGAGGGACGAGCACCTCACTTCAGTTATATTTTGGGCCTACAAAGATCTCTTGGGCTGGGGCATGCAGAGGTATTCTGTGAGGTCGGCCTCGGCCTACTGGCTTGGGCCAAGGCCCAAGTCAAACACTTCTCCTTGGTCCATTTTGGTCCTAAGTTGTCACCCTCTATTCAAATCATGCTATCTTCTCAACTTTGTTGCTCGTGTTCTCGCCAAATGTCGTTTGTGCCATTTGGTCCAAAATCATCCATAATAATAGTATTTGCTGCAGAAAATTAGGTTGGGAACCAATACCTGATGAGGACCATTCCAGTGCTATACTGAGAGGAAGACTTTACCGGGCGCTAGCCTCATTTGATGATGATAAAACTCACGAGGAAGCAATGCAATGTTTTCAAGCTTATATGAGAGATAGAAAGACCACTCTTCTTTCAGCTGACACGAAGATGGTAACAACCATTCATTGTGTCAAGATTTTTTTCTCTCCATTTGGAGATCTTTAGCAATCACAAATTCGGGGATGTTGTTTTAGGCTGCTTATTTGGCTGTGATAAGGAAAGCCACCGTTTCAAATAGGTATGGATTTGAATCCATTTTGCAACTCTACAGAGAAGCTGATGCTGCTGAAGATAGAGAAGATATTTTGCGTAAGTTTCGTACAATCCTTCAGAAGCTTATGATAATATAATTGTTGACAGGCACTGTCCTCTGTCCACATTACTAAAATTTTCCATCCTATTCAGGAATTTTATCTGCTTGTCCAGACCCAGATTTACTTGTGGAAGCACTGGACTTTTTAGTGTCCGATGAGGTATTGCCAACCTTAATCTGTAAGATCCTTCGATACAAAAGTCACATTCATAACTTCTAGAACTTTCACTTCTCTTGTCATCATTAGGTTCGAGAGCAAGACATTGTCTATGGGCTTGCGGGAATAAGCTTTCAGGGTCGTCACAGAGCATGGAAATGGTTTAAGGTATGCTATTCCCCAGTTGTAAAGATTTATCCATCACTCTTTGCTTCATCCATATCAAAAGTGCAGTAAAAATTGCAATTGTGATAACATTGTGGTCCCCAATCCTTGCCCTGCCCCAAAAAGATGCAAACCTCTCGATATAATTAAATTTACCATAACCCATCAGACATCAACTTAACATAGTATTAGATCGGGAGGTCATATGTTCATATCCCTATAATATCATTTCATTTCCAATTAGTATTGATTTCTACTTGTTAGGTCTTCTACATTCTTGCTAGATAAGAAAAGCTGAATCTGCATAGGTCTAAGACTAGAAAGATTTTTCCCCCAAAGGTTTCACATGCATACATGTATACGTATACAATTTTCTTCTTCTGACTTTCCGTATCGCTGATTTTCAACAACAGAGAACAGATTCTCTTTCTTGAGTTTCATAGTGATGTATACTTGCTCAAAAATGCAGGAGAATTGGGACCCCATCTTTAACAAATATGGAGCTAATTTTTTGTTAACTAACTTCGTCCGTGACCTCATCACTCCGGTAAGCTATTAAACTATTCTGAATAACTCAGAAGGCACAGAGCATATCAGTAAAACAAATTTAACAGTGTGTTGTCGAAGTTCCAACTTTTTTATTTGAGTTCATTCATTAGGAAGTGAGAAATTGAACCAGAAATATTTAGAATGATAATTGGTTCTTATCCACTAGATAAGCTATATTCGGATTGGTAACTTCAAACAATAGTTTTTCTCTGTAAATTATTATTTAAGAAGCAAGGGTATGGATACGAGATACGCACACAATAAACCACTGACATGGTGACATGTCATCTTTTAAAAATTTAGGACACGAACACGCTAAGGACATACTTATTAAAACATGCATTTTAAACATACATTTTGAAAAAATATATCATTTTTAAACAAGAAGGAAAAAGTCAATGAGTTTATTTATTTCTATGATTAAATTAAAATTTTATTATTTTTGTCATATGTGTGTTGACTTAGTATATATAAGAACTAAGAAGTATTTGATGTATGTCTACCAAATGATGTTGGTCCTATTTTGACTTTGTACAACTAGTAGTGTCTAACATATCTATTGCACTAATAAGTGTTTGATACATGTCCAACAAGTGTCGAAGTGTTCAAGTATCGGACATGTATCGGACACGAACACGCTAACCAAACTAAAGTGTTTATGGTTCTTGTTTTGGGATTTTTTGGGGGTCACATTTGCATTCCCCACTTGTCAGTTTTGCAGCAATGAGGAAGCAGACGAAATAGAAGCGTTTTTCGCTACTCACCCACACGAAAAGGTTGCTATGGATCTAAAGCAAAGCCTGGAGCAAGTACGCATCAAGGCGAGGTGGGTTGAGTTCATTAAGCAAGATCATTCTCTACCTGATCTCATTAACAAACTTGCTGCCAAAGGTTAATCTTGAACAATCTACTCACTCTTCAGTTCATTACTCATCTAAAAATTAAACTAAAGGAGTTAAATATTCATACGAACTTATCGAATATATAGGATCATGGACTGAAATTTAAGTTGTGGAAGTATTGGAATGTTGACTTGTAAATAGAAATAAAAGAACCGTCAACTGTATGATTCATAAAGTATCTCTCTGGTAATAGTTTGATTGATATATTTTATAGGTAAAAGTTTTCATTTTAGTTTTTAATATGAGATTGGGAATTGAACTTTTGATCTTATGGGATATAGTACGTGTCAATTATCAGTGGGTGAACTCACTTTGGCAAATGTTTATATAAAGGTTAAATGTGTGGGAATTAATTGTTTGGAATAATAAATGTATGCATTTAGATAGGTAGGATAGTTAACATGAAAGGTTAGATTTTTATGTTAGAGGTTTAACCCATGAAAATATAATTCAAATTAATAAATTTAATAAAAATATTTGTATTAGATATTTAATAATAATAAAAGATAGTAGGTCTTTTTTAGTACAAGGATAGTGTAGGAATTTGAATCTCCAATCCAGGTGAAAGAACACCTGCTCATAAATAAATAGCAACTAAAGCAACTAAAATTAATTTATAAATTAACAGTGAATTATAAGAATATTTTTCTCTCATCTTTTCTATGCATTTTTCAAGAATAAAAATCTCATAATTCATGGTAATTTCAAGAATAATGTTAGGGGTTGTTTGGGACATGATATAGGATGTGGGGAGTTCTGATGTCTGGAGAATTTTGATCAAGTATGAACGATTGTTCATGCATGGAGATGATATACGATACATGAAAGGAAAATGATGGTGAGATACAAAACAGTTCCGAAAATAGGCCCACAAATAATTAAAATCGATGAGACAGTATAATGAGCCTCCAAACAATGATATAGGATGTGGGGATATACCATCTTATGTTGGCCCTCCAAATAGCCCTTCGTGATATATTCTGGTTTCTCTATTTTTCAAAAGATTTATGTTGGTTCTTGTATTTTTAAAAGTTCATATTGGTCTCTATACTTTTAAAAAGTCATCATTTTGATACCTTAAAAATGAAATTAAAAAATAAAATATATGGACTAAATGACCACCTTTTCAAAATACAAGGACATAAATGAATATTGTGAAATTATAATGATTCAAATAAACCAAAATTTAAAATATGAGGATCAAAATGAATATTTTGAAAGTACAAGAATTAAAATATACTAAAGCCAAAAATACAAAGATGAAAATAATATTTAAATCTTTTATCTTCCAACAATAATTTTCCAATTTAGATTTTAAAAGGTGAATATCCATAGAACAAACATTGGCCTTCTATGCTCAAATTTATCTCAAAACATGTTAAGAATGGGCCTAACTAGTTAATTGTGTTCTATATAATGTAGGATAAATTATTCATAATTCAATTAATAAAATCTATTAACATTGGAAAATTGTCAAAAATAATACGTTTAGGTTTTTACTTTACAAAAAATTAGCATACTTTTTGAAAACTCATAAAAATAGTTTTTCTTGGTCCATCTCAGATCGACCAACGAGAAGTAGCTAAAAATCAACTTCTTCTTAGTTATCGATTATTTTGGGTTTTCTCGATACATCTTGCATGATTACACATCGAGATTTGCTAATCTTTTTTTATGTAATCTTCTCAAATCTTATACCAAATCTTATATTATTTTCAAAATTTCTCCAAAGTCGGTTATGTTTACTAAATATTATATCAAACTATTTCGTAATTTGTCAAATCTTTAATGTATCTTATGTTTTCACAATGATATGAATTCCCAAAATTCCAAATGGGTCTTCCAATTATCAAAATAGATTTTCCAAATTGATTCAACATTTTTAAATTTTGGGAAAGATCAAATTTTTCAAAAAATTGGGTAAGATTTGGGATATATGTAGAATCTCGGGGTTAATCATGTTCGAGATTCCAACGAGTAAGCTCAAATATATGAATTCCAGTGTTAAATATATAGAATCTCAGTGTTATTTTACTTAGGATTAACACTCAGATGCACATAATCTTATGGTCGATAAATTGAAAAAAAGTGATTTTTTTAACTAAAACCTTGTGGTCGATCTCGTTCGAGATGAACCGAGAAAAATTATTTTTACGAGTTTTTAAAAAAGATGCTAAATTTGTGAGATAAACATTTAAACGTGCTATCTTTGACCATTTGCCATTAACATTATACATGTTTGAACTTTCATTTCCATTGTTGAACTAAAAAATAATGAAAATAATTAGGAAATGAATTATATATTAATCATTAATAAACAAACAAATAAATAAAAGGGATTTCTACAAAGCCATTAAAAATAGGTCCATATTACGATAAAGTCTTGAACCTTTCATTTTTTATGAAAAAGACCTATTGGCCTTCCTATTTTCATTAATACCACTTGCTATTTACAATTTAACCCTCACTTATAAATATAGCCCTCACTTACGTTATATATATATATATATAAATATATATATATATATATATATATATATATATATATATATATATATATATATATATATATATATAATTCTCTCCCTCATGCATTTCTTTCTTTCCCACGCACACTCTCTCTCCTCCATGTAGGTATTCTCTCCCTCAATGCTTCAAGACATTCCTCCTCCCTCTCTTTTCTCCTTTTCCCTCCTTCTCTTTTCTCCTTCCAGCGTGTAAGTTGCATCCAGCGACGAGATGAGCACGGGACGACAAGAACAACGATGGCGGACTTGAAAAAGACAAATGACAATAGCGGCCTTGGAGCAAATGGACGACAACGGACTTGGAGCAGACGAACGGCGGATCCGATTCAACTTTTTTATTTTTTTTCCTATTTTTAATATATATTGTGATATATATGTACTTTTTTTCAGCTTTGGTAGGAAATTTGATATATACTGTGGTATATGTATTAGTTTATTTAATATAAACGAGAATGTTTTTTTTTTTAATTTAGATTTCATGTATTATGATACATACAAATTTTAACTATTGTGATTTCTGACTACCTAAATGGTATATATGATATATATTTTTGTGGTGTAAATAAAATTTATGAAGATTTATATATTGGGTATATTTCATATATTGATTTATACTGTGATTTATGTAGAACATTAAGTCAATCTCTTATTTATAAATTGTAGTATATTTCATATATTTGTTAGAATATTTTCAAATACCTAACAAAATGTTCTAAGGTTTATTTAAAATAACCATGAATCTGTCAAAATATTCCAATAAGTTGATACATGAAAACCAATGAAGATAGAAAATAAAATTTCATTAAGTGCATTTTTTTCCAAATTGAAAAATGGAAAAAAAAATTACAATAAATGCATTTTCTCTCTTCAATTGATAAATAAGAAAAATTATATTAAATACATTTTTTTTATTTTCTCTCTTCTCATTAAGTGGCTTCGAAAATAGTGAAATATATACAAAAATCAGATATAAATAAATGAAAAATGATACAATTGTCCTAAAAAGACCTCCTTAAAAAAAATCAAAATTCAAGATATTTATGAAATACTAACTTTTCTTAAACCCCTAAATAAAATTTTTGGGCCGAGCAACTTACTATTCTGGGCCCATACGGCCCAAAATGGATGTCTTCGTCTTCCTCTGCCTTTCCTTGATCGAGTTCATCCTCTCCAATTTCAAACCCTCTCTGAATCTCTCAATGAAACTATCAGCTTTACTGTTTACATCTGGAATCCCACGAATTTCCGTAATCGTTCTCTCTGCATTTTCGTTTCTTGTTGAATCCCCTTTCATTACAATCTGCAATTCCGCCGCCGTCGACGGCGGTTGCTCACCGGTGCTATTTTGGGTTCTCACACCAATGAGTTTTTGCGGCGGAGATTCTGGTGGCGCTGGGAAATCTCTATTTATTTCGCCGATTATACTTGAAGTTTGGTAGTGATGAACCGCCACTGACGGCGGTGGCGCTGGTGGCGGAGGTAAAGGTCGATTGTACCGATGTTGTGGAGTAAGAAATTCTTTGAAATTCTCAACACCCTTTTTCCATTTCTTCATCTTCTTCTTCTTGTTGTTCCTCTTTGTTTCTTTACTCTCAACCTCTCTCTGTTTCTCGTTTTCGTTCATTTCACCTTCCAATGCCTGAAAATTCAGTCCGAGCAATTCAGGTTCAAAATTTTCATCCTCTTCATTGTTTCTCTCTACTTCTGCTTCAACCACCGCACCTGGCGGCGGAATTATCACCGGCGGCGAAGAAGGCTGAGGTGGTGCTGTCATTAATGGCGGAACAGAGAACTGATGCAGAGCCGAAAACGAAGAGGAAATTTCTTCATCATAAACAGAAAATGTAGCTCTAGAAGCTCTTTTGGAAACAAACCCATCATCAAAATCCTTCAAATTTCGACAATGCTGAAGAGAATCTGAACTTAGAGATTGGTAATTGGTCATATAACTACTGCCGGAGGAGAGGTTCCAGTATTCAACGCCGGGGACCTCCGGTAGATGATGGAGAAGAATCTGGTCCGTCCGATCTGAATAACCATTCCATTGATTTGGGGTTGAAGGATTTGACTTGTGGGTTTGTTCTGAATCATTTGAAGTAACAATAGCGCTGTAAATTTCTTCTTGTGTGTTTTCGCCATTGTTTTTGCTGAGAAGCCCACAGGCAATGGCGAAGAGGACCAAAGCAAGACTGACGAAGTCCATGCTTTTCCATGGAGATTGAGGCTTAAAGAAATGGAAACTGAAACTGTAAAATGGAGAAATTAAGATAACGAAGATGAAACAGAGAGAAATGATGAGGAAGAGTATTGCAAAGGCATTGAAATTGAGGGATTGAAATGGTGTAGTACGGCGGAGGTAGCGGTTGTCGGAAGTTGGTTCCGACCGGTGTGGCGGCGGAATGTCCATTTTGGTTTGTAGCCTCTTTTTTTTCTAATGGGGGAAGAAGTGTTTTTGTGTTGCCACTTGCCACAGTGTGGAGAGAATAGAGCCATATAAATCATATCCATATTTTATTTATTTATTTTTATAGTGAGTGCAATTTGTAAAATGTAAATGTAAAATATGAATTGTAATCTCCACCATAATAAATAAATACAATATGTGTTACTTAAAACCCACGTACACATATATTATCAGGTAATGATAAGATATTTGTAGTTAGAATCCTCTCGGCTTTCGGTATTAAAAAATATCTAATTCTTATTATTATTATTATAAGGATCTCTTTTACTTTTGTCCACTCTTCGTTCACACGGTTCTTGAAGTAGACGAGGAAGGGTGAGCAATACGTACCTAGAATCTTTTGTCACATAAGAAGTAAGTATAGTTCACTAGATCTACTAAATGTACTCTCAATAAAAATTGTGTGAGTGTACAATTATGCTTCGTCATAGAATAAATCTAGTATTTATTTTTTTTCAATTTATCTCACTTTACATATCTAACCTTTGTGATTTTTAATTCAGTATTTAGATTAAAGATTCAAGTATCATAGCCTCCATGCTTCAACCACTCAAACTATACTCAATTTAAATATCTAGTATATTTTACAAGGGAACTTATCATCTCCACTATTGTCCACACATTTGCCTAAAGTTATACTTTCTTTTTTTTTTTAATCTTTTAACTTCTAGTTATTTACTGTCAAAGTGAGCTTGGCCCAATTGTATTGGTATGCACTAATTCCTTAGAGTAATGTATAAAAAATCGTTGAATGGAAAAAATGTAATAGTGACTGCGACACCCGCTTGAATTAAGTCCGACAAAATGACATATAGACATGTCAACTTTTCAACCAGCATTCTACCAATTTTTTATTTTTTTACACCAAGAGCATTTTTGACATGTCAATTTTTCGATCAACATTCTAACAATTTTTTTATTTTTTACTTTAAGTGCAGTTTTGAAACCTAAAATGAAAGGTCTAAAGTAAAGTTGCAACTTTTGAAATGATAATGATATTTCTTAAACACCAAACAAAATGAGTAGTTTTATGATTTAGCCTTAACGTTATCTTGCTTAGTAGTTAACATATGCAATCTTCTCTATAAACTATAAGTCTGCGAACGAAATATAGATATGAAACTAGGGTTTAGGGTTTAGGGGAACTTTGTTTAAAAAATATTCATTTAACTTTCAAAAGGTTTATTAATCTCCTTAAACTTTAAAAATAATAAAAAAAAAAAAAAAAATTGAAAGATACTCTCACAATTAATTTTGGGATGTAAAGAGTTCGTACTTTGTTTTAAAAATACCTATGAACTTAAAGTTTCAGTAATATCCTTAAACTTTCAAAAATTATGACATGTTTTATTTTATTATTATTTTTTTTTTTTTTTGTAAGGTTAAGGATGTTAATGTAGTGGCTTTTAAACGTTAGAGGTATTTTTAAAATGAGAGACTAATGGTTCCTTTTATGCTTACAATATTGATATTTTTAACATTTTCTTAAGTTCCAAGGGTATTATGAAAATCTTTGAAAGTTCATGGGCATTTGTAACCAAAATTCAAACAATGTCCATATAGAGCTAACAATATGAGACTGTTTGTTACACAAATATTGTTATGGGATTTCAGATATTTAATATCTATATTTGTTTCACATGATTTCACCTTTTAAAACCCATAATATTATTACTAACTTTAAAGTACATATGGCATGAGATTTTTAGTGCCTCCATAGTTGTGAGATTTTTATACCTAGGAGATGAATAAAGTCCGATTAATTAATAAATTAATATCAATTAATTATATTTATTTATTAAATGTAAATATATTATTTAGATTTAATAAATTTTAATTAATACATTTATCATAATATCTTAATTATTTAATATAAAATTTAATATTAATTATTAATATTCTAATGAATTAACATTTATTTAATTATTTTATTAATTAATAAAAAAAATTAAGTAATGTTTAATTAAATCTATTCTTGATATTTTAAATGATTTTAATGAATCAATATAAAAATATATTAAATAACTAAAATTAATTATCATTATTTTACTTGTTCACTTATATTTGATAAAATAATTATTTCGTTTTAGTTTCTATATACAAAAATGGTAATCAAACACATTGATTTAACTTCCCTACATTAATTATCATGCAAATCCAAACATAAAATTTAAATTTTAGATATTTAATATCTATATCCATGAAACAATAGTTTTAGTCAAACAGCCGCTAAGAATATTTTTTAACGTTTGCTTTAAAAGTTTAATTATATTATTGAAACTTTTAAAACTCTATAGTTTTGTATTCCAAAGTTGGAATATTTTCTATAATTTGTCAATTTTTGCAAAAACTGTGTCTTATTATATCATTTTTTTCTTTCAAGTATAAGAACAAAGTCTATATATATATATATATATATATATATATATTTATAAAAAAAAAAAAAAAAAAAAAAAAAAAAGTTAAATAGTTGCTAGCAAGAAATAAAAAGTTAAATAGTAAGTATTACAATTTATTGGTAATGGAACTTTATGTGTTACTTGAATCGTTAATAGAATAATTGGGTGCACTGTCTCTGTGTATCTCATTCAATCACAAAAGAAAGAATTTATAAAATACATCGATGCAGCGAAAAATGAGATTTAAGTTAAATTCATGGCTAAGCAAGGTAAATCCATCCCTTAAAGATGAGAGAACTCTCACAAAGAACTAAATGTTCTATATTCAAATGGATGATCGAAAACCAAATATTCTATATTAAAATGGATGATCAGAATCTCTCTATTGCAAACCCTAAATGGTTGTCTACAGCCTTACATGAAAATAAATAATTAATCAATTAATTATAAAATATTAATTTATCTAAATTAACAATTAAACAAATATCAAATTTAATTATACTAATCACTCTATAATTATCCTCAAAATCACACATGCGCACACACATGACTATTTTTTTTAAAAAAAAAAAAAAAAAAAAAAAAAAAAAAAAAAATCCATCATGTGATAACTTAAGATTGAACGCTTGAATGTATAGCACAAAAATTGGTGTAGTTCAGAATAGATATAGGTATTATTCTTGCCAATATATATTATAGTTTAATTAAGAGCATATGTTAGAATGAGATTAGAAAAAGTATCCCAATTAGATGAGATGAGTTGTGAAAGGAAAGGCAGAAGAGATTTTATATGTTGTTGTGTCAATACTCATAAAGAACTGGAGACAGCACGGTCCATGTTTGGTGGGATATGATTCCAACCTCATGTGACTACTGGATTCTCACTGCATACATTACTTTAATTCACCTCTTTATTTCTTTTTTTAACTTCTAATTACTATTTTCATTATTAACTTTAAATTGATACCATTTAAGTCTTGTTTGATAACTATTTCGTTTCTTATTTTTTGTTTTTAAGAATTAATTTTATTTCCTCCTTCTTTCTTATAATTATTTGCATATTTTTTTATGATTTGCACTAGTTGAATTCTTAGCTAAATTTCAAAAACAAAAACAGGTTTTTAAAAACTACTTTGTTTAGCTTTCAAATTTTGATTTGGTTTTTTAGATCATTGGTAAAATTTGACAATAAGTAAAGAAATTTGGAAGTAAAAATAATATCTATAGGTTTAGTTTCTAAATTTTTTTTTTTAAAAAAATATTAATTGATTACCAAACGAAACTTTAATCTTTTGTTTTTTTATTTCGAGAACTAAAACATTGGTCTTTCTTATTAATTTTGCTCTTTTTCCCTTAAGAAAATCTTAAGAAATCTTTTTTTCTTTTTTAACAAATTATACTTTTAGTCCAAGTTGTGAAGTTTCAAAAGTAACATTTTGATCCCAAGATTTGAAAAATGATTTTAAATGATCTTTAGAATTAGTTGACGTAACAAAAGAATGATGTGGGAGTTAATTAGATAACATTATTAAATGACCACAATAATTTATATAAAATTAATAATATCACATCAACATAATCTTATCACATCTTTTTCTCAAAAATAAAAATAAAAAATAATTGACACATCATCAATTCAATAAGTCAACTAACTCGAGAAACCGTTGAAAACTATTCTTCAAATCTCGAGAATAAAGTATCAGATGTATATCCAAAATTTTTAGGTTAGAACTGTCTCGTAAATTATCTTAGTTTACTTTATCAATATGATAGTTACATAACACACCAAGTATCTTGGTTAAGAATTATGTAGCAACCTTAATGGAGTTACAATCGAAACCGTTCCACACAAATTTAAGACCTATTGACTAAATATATAAAAACAAATATTCTTAAAATAAATAGGCAAGGGTTAGACGGACACAATTTGTAATTTCACCCCTCCATCCCATACCATCTTAACATTTGAACTTCATAATATAGTCTTTTTTATATGAGATCCTAACTTGAAAACAATGATATACATCTCTTAACTAGGTGGTCAACTGTAGCATCATTAGTGGATATATCGAAATCATATCATATTAGTTAAGTATTGTTTGTTAAACATGTATTACGTCTGTCGGCTTTGAGTTTCATAGTTAGCTAGTCAACTAATGAATAAATCAACTGATTCGAGACATATATCCTCAACTATAAGTTCAGAAGTTCAAACACATTCATTTAAATTCAACTTTAAAATAACAATTTCTTCAATAAACAGTAGATGAAAAGATGGAGGCGGCAAAATGAAATGAATGTAATAAATCTACAATATCATTGTCTTGTAAGGAATTTGGAGTTGATCCAAGAAAAAGATATAACTAATCAAACACAACACAACCCTGAAAACAATGGGGATGTTGCTCTCCAATCCTATTTCCTACCATTGAAAAGTAGTAATCAAGAGACTATATAATGTAAGCAGAACCAGATAACTCAACTTATATCCCCAGAAGTTTAGACTTGGCTGTAAGAAACCAAAGAATAGATCCACAGAAACTGTATCAGTAAATCCCAAAATTCTCTACCTATACAGATGGTATGGCAGTTCAAGATGGCATCATCAAGTATTGGGTATGGTGAAGTCCAAAAGCATAGATTAGAACTTCATTACAGATGCTGTTTCTCTTTTTCTGGTGAATTTCCATGAGGAAAGTTCTATGATACATATACAGTTTTCTATATTTTGGAACTCATTAAAACTCGTGAGAGTACGAATGGACTGAGTTGTAACCTGCTAAAACGTACTGTGTCTCTTGAGGTATGAAGCTATGAGCTCGATGGGCACGTTTAGTTTGGTTTGGTATATTATTTGTTGTCAAGATTTGGTCTTGAACTTCCTTTGAGCTTTCAAGTCCACTACAATCACAGAGATGTTGTCTTTGCTTCCCTTTTGGAGAGCAAGCATTGAGAGGTAATCTGCTGCAGCTTGTGCAGCTGGGTCAACTCCTGTGCCCCGATCGGCAAGAGATGAAGCCCCGTGTTTCCTGTGCCAAAGCAGAATCCGCCTTCGAGCTACTTCACAGACTTCCTCATTTGTCATCACATCCCATAGTCCGTCGCTGGCTAAAATAAGACATTCATCTTCTTTCGCGCGAGGAACGAACATGACTTCTGGATCAGGAATAATCCATGGCTTCAAATATCTGTCACCTGTTAGGTATGTGGAGAACGAGATAAATCTAATCTCTCTGTGCTAAAGTATAGTTCAAAAGGCATGCAATTCCATTGCCACAACTTCCAAATTACATGATGCACAAGCAAGAGCAAAAAAGATTTGATCAGAATGAACGTACCAATGGATCTTGACATTGCAAGAACTCCGAACACACGATGTCCATTCCACTGGATGACCTTGCCTCCAGATGATTCAATCCTAGCATATTCATCTTCACGATTTGGCTGTGGAAAAATTACATTTAGTATTAGTTCCTTCACAAGATAGAGGTTGCTCTATCATTCTACATGAGATCGGATGCATAGCGTACTTTATGATCGACCGATAGAGCCATGGATTCTTTACCACGGTATAGGACTGCTCTTGAATCACCACAGTTTGCAACTATGATGTGTGATGAACAGACCAAGGCAACAACAGCCGTAGAGCCAACAGTTTCCGGGGCAACAGGCTCAAAGCTTGTATCGGAAACATCTCCACCACTCCCACAGACTGTTCTACCAACTTTTCCTTCTATTTCATCATCAACCCTATGAAAGCAATTGTTAAAGGTTCTCTCCCAATCCTGCTGCCAGTTTTCTCCATTGCTTCCATTATTTAAATTTTGTTGAAATCCTCTTATCTCTTCAGCTAATGCCAAGTGTATGCGTTCTTGACAATAATCAGCAACCTACATGAAAACCTTTATTTCAGAATACAACACAGAACTCGAGAATCGTCTACTGTTAGCAGGACACATTAAAAGTTCTAAACTGCTTGATTGTGCTGTTTAAAATTTTTGATTGTGCAGAACATAAATTTTGTTCATATACTAAAAAGGAAGAAAAAACTTCCATCACTGCTTCAAGTCCTCCTTTCTAAAGTATAGATCCTATACAAGTTTTTACAAATTTACATAGACTATGAAACAGACTCGGGTCAAGAAGAGGAGGTAGTAAAAGATAGCAAAATAACTGTTAAGTTCTACACATACAGAATTCAAAACTCTTTACAGTCAAACAAGAATGACAGCACATTCAGCAAAGAGAAATTGAGGAGCTCTTTAGTAGAACAAATTAACTGCTGTCTGGTAAGAGATAATACCTGAGGGCCCCCATGTCCATCATAAACACCAAAAAAATGGCTGTTGAGATGTGTTATACTTTGACCGGCTCCATTCAGCATACCATTTCCTACAAGCATTTTGATAGGAATCTTTGCAAAACAAGGAACGGCAGAAACTGCATCTTCCATTTCTGGTCTTCTACCACAAATCGACACAGACCCCCAAAGGGGTACACAATCGCGTTCAAAGACACTACGGATAACTTTATGAACACTATCCCCCCCTTTCGATTGGAAAACTACTGCAGGAACATTTAGCTCCGACGATGCAGATACTTCTAAATCTGGGCTTACTGTCGCCACAATAAGTTCACTAGTAGGGATCTTCCCTGATTCCACCAAGATGATAGCCTTAGCAACGATATGACCATTACTAACATCTCCAATTTTGACAACTTCTTGCACATTAATACTTGAACCGCCATCAATAGCAAACAACCCATCATCTACCATTTCATCAGGATCATCCAGAGTAGCTAAGGATGCATCTTCCTTATCTACAGTCAAATTTGTGCCATTCTTCGGCAATAACCCCCAAAAACTGTCTATACCTTGACCACTCTCAGTCGGTTGCGACACAGTTACGCTGTCGACTATACCATTACAATCATGGCAACTACCATTACCAATAGAACCCGACTCAGGGGATGATGCAGAGAACAAATTTACTGTGTCCGTCACTAACTTTAGCCGTGTGAATTCGACATGACCAGAATTTACTGAGCTATCAGACTTTGGATTACCCAAACTAAGGGTCAGAGAAACAGCAGGAGACATCTCTTCCATCATTCTTACAAATCCTACAGATATCTATCTATCTATCTTCCAATATCTCTACAACCTCATCATTTAGCAGATATATTTTCCCATCACAACATCTTACCAATCAAACTAGAGAAAACTAAGCTGATTTAACTTCTACCAATCCTCAACATAAATCCACAAAACTTTTCAATGACAAACTTCACAATCAAATTACAGATTCTCAATAGTGTAAGCTCAAAACAAGCAGAAGAAATCAGTCGCCTACTCCTTAGATCTATATAAGAAAAAGGGATCTAACCTTGCAATAATTCAAAATTCAAGCAATGACAAAAGAAGGAATTCCACCAAAAACTTCACTCACCATCAAATTCTTCCCTTCTGATAAGAACTGCTAACTATCAACAATCTTTTCTCCAGTATCAGCTCTTATATACTCAGAAATATGAGAAACGAGGATATCTCACCTTTATCCAATAAAGAAAAGAAAAACCCGCGAAGGAGACAGGTGGAAGGATCTAAAATAAAGTGAAATCACAAGAAATCCCCAAAAGGGTTCGCCTCTTTTTTCACATAGAACTTGACAGTTTCCTGGATCCAAGGCAACCCATCAAAATCCGATCCAAAACAACGAATCTTTTAACACACACACACTCCTCCTCCTTTTTAGAAACGAAAAAACCAAAACCCACATAGAATTAAACAAAAATCAGAAGTTTAAAGATCCCATTTGCTCAAAAAGGGGAAGAGATTAGGGGAAATTAGTAGTAGAAGAGAAGAAGAAAATGAACAACACTTCTCACCAGTTGAATGTTGTGGAAAAGCTGAAGGAGTAGTAGAATCAAGAACTCTATAATGACTTTGATTCTATTTTGATTTATCAACTCTCAAGAGAGAGAGAGAGAGAAATTTTTTGAAAAAAAATTAAAAATTTTAAAAATGGGTGTGTTTTAATTGAGACAATGAAGCTCCATCGATGGACACGTAGTGAGTATACAAGTAATTATCTTGAATCGTTGAAAGCTGTCTGCGACAGAAAAATGCTCGATTCATATCACCAAAGGTTATTAACTCATGGATCTTTCATGAGAAAAGACACGTGTCCAGATACTTTTTTATTTTTTGGAAAAGGCAAAAAAATTAAAAATAGAAAAAGTCCACTGGGGACCAATCATGTCGATGGAATCTGGACTTTGTTAAAAGAGAGGATCCTTTGGGATAATGCCACGTGGTGGACTTTGCTTTGTCATTGACAAATTTTTCCCCCAAACGCTTCTCTTTCTTCTCTACTCTCTCACGTAACAACAAACCTAATATTTTTACAAATAATCAAATAACAATGGCGGTGCAAATTATTTCTTTTTTATTTTATATATAAATAAAAAGGGAATTGCATGCATTTTATTATATTATTATTGTTATTGTTATTATGTTTCTTTTTTTTTAATTCTTTTTTGCTTTTTGCGATACATTTTAATCGAAATTTTAGATCTAAATTCTTTTTTTATCTGTGTTGTTTTTTAGAACATGGATCTAAGTTTAGTTGGGAAGTTTTGATCTTATCGATTTGATATAGTTTTATATGATATATGTTTGGATTATTTATGGGAACTTGGAATATGTGTAATTTATGTTTGATTTTCTCATTAGTTTGAAATATATTATCTAGGTCAACTTGTAGATTTGGTCCCTATTATTTAGAGAGAGCTAGAATTCAGTTTCTATTATTAGCATCGACTAGTTATGAGTTTTTATTAAATTATAGGAACTAAATTTTAACTTTTAAAGTGGTATGATAGTTCATATGACATAGTCCTTCTATTATTAATCTCAAAGTCAGAGATTCAATTTTACTACCCCATATATTACCTAAAAAACTATATGGACCAAATTCTGATGATATGATATTAAATTTGTTTTTACCCATCAATTTAAACTTTTGGGTCAATTAATAATTTTACATGGTACTAGAGTAGGTGGTTTAAGGAGGTTATGTGCTTAAGCTTTTGGTTCAATCGACAATTTAATATTCTAATTTTTTTCAAAGAAAAATTATTTTAAATAACAAAAAAAATTCAAAAGAAAATTATTTTAAGTGACAAAACTGGTAAAAATATTTACACAAAATATCTATCGCAGTCTATTACAGTATTTGTAATATTTTATTATTATTTATAAATATTTTAGTTCATTTTTCTATATTTGAAAACAATATTTTTTTCAAATTATAGAGACCAAAATTATGTTCGTAAGATAATATCTCTTAAAGGTTTGACGTGTAAGTTTCTACTCTCGACTTTGTTTTGTTATATAAATTGTTTTAATTTTTATTATTAAAAAAGAAGGAAAAAAAAAAAGATGATTAACATACCAATCATGAACATAGTTAAGTCATAAACAAAACCACGATATAGCTTTTTACCTTTTTCAGTTTAAAATCTTAACTATTTAGACTGTTTGGAAAAATAAATTATTTACTATTCTATCCATAATCACTTTTTAATCCGTCCTAATATTCCATCCTGAGCTATTAGATATAACTTTTAGATTTTAGCTTCTTTGAAAATTTAATATCTTCCCCGACCATTTTTTATTCTCAAATTTATCATTCCATGTTAATTTATTTTCTCACAGTTATTCCCAAATTTTAATTGATTAAATTTCTTATAACAATTATTAAAAAAACACTTTTATCTAATAATTTAGATTAAACAAGATATACATATATAATTTAAAATTTAAAATTACCAACGACTATTTCTTCCTCTCATAATTAATTTTTCTAAGAACACAATTACTAATAATTATTTTAAAAATTACAAGTTTATCGAAATTTTCATTATATCGTAAAAGTATACATAAATCCATACAATAACAAAATGTCAATAATGTAAATATAACTAATAAATGTCAACTTATTTTTTATTAATAAACTTAAAAAGAGATTTATTTATTAATTTTCGATATTTCATCAGTAATATTTTCATCGACGTCTACCTTTTAAACATTACTTGCATTTATACCTTTTGCTTTCTTTTTTTTTCCCTAGAAAAGAGAGAGGGGGTGTGCATAACTTTATTTTCTTGAGCTCATTGATGATTATGTTTTGCAGCTTTAGGTGTAAGTACAAAATGGAATGTGAGAGATTGGCGTTTAAAGCATTATCCTTTTAGTTTTTCAACTAAATTAATTGGGCACACATTTTCATGCACCCCAAATACACTGCATGCGCATCCCAAACCAATCTCTGCATTTCGTGCCTGAATCTCTGTCATTCCCAACTTGCAATGTCATATCTTTCGGCTAAATCATAACCCCATTGATAAGCTCTGCAACAAAGCAATGGCTCCTTGCCTTCTATTTATCAAACTTCTGATGCAAAAGTTCAATGTTCAAGCTCAAGACTGAGATATCATATCGAAAGAAGCAGTTGAAAGAATAAAGACCAGTTTAGATTGACTTTTTAAGTACCTAAAATTGTGACCGATGGAGACAAATTTTCCTCTTCGTCGTCTATCTTTTATTGATCTGGCAATGGACCAATGGAAAAGTCTGTGGCTCGTTAAAAAAAAGGAAAACAAATTACAAGCTACATTCGGAAGTTTAATTCCTCAACAATGACCACCTTATTCCCTTTAGTCTATATATGCAAACTCCAATCTCCTTTGGTTGCCAAGAAGGAGACCGTAAGGGTACAACCGAAGCCGAAAATAGAAAATCCAAAAAACTAGCTGAGATCGCATTCATATCTTCCCACCACAGGATTGCTTATGCGACAAAACAATACCTTTTTTTGCTTTTTGGTATGAAAATGGTGAAATCAATCAATCTATAGCAACATTGATTCAGGATTCTCGATGTAACCCTTGAATGCTTTGAGCCAATCTGCACCAATTGCCCCTGAACAAACAAAGAACATAATGTTACACACCTTACACTTCTTTTTTCAAGTTTTATAGAATCTTAAAGGACTTCAGGTTCAAAATTCTACCATCAATAACGCGGTGATCGCAGCTCAGTGTAACAGACATGAAGGAAGCAAACTTGAATTCTTCAGCGCCTGATCCTGGTATGACCCTCTTCTCAGCTGCTCAAGATTAAATGTGAATGTTAATAATTTTAAAGAACAGCAATAAAAAAATAAAAACAAAAGATATGGTCTGCATCATACCAGATCCAACAGCAAGAATGCCCGACTGTGGAGGGTTGATAATGGCACAAAATTGTTTGATTCCAAATGGACCTCCCAAGTTAGACACGGTAAAAGTGCCTCCCTACAAAAGGATTTAACTGCGAATCAAAATCCTAAAACCAAGAGTAAATCTTGTTCCCATAGCATCAAACCAATATTGAACGCTGCCCACCTCATAATCTTCTGGTTTTAAGCTGTTATCTCTTGCTTTCTGAGCTAATTTCTTTACCTCATCCGAAATAGTAGATAAACCTTTTTTGTCTGCATCCTGTAGATTATACAAATTCACATTTTCTTGAACATAAAGCACAGTATATTAATAGCATATGCAGAGACGACTACTGACCCTGATGACTGGTACAAAGAGTCCGTTATCAGTCTGCACTGCAACATTAATATTCACGTTGTGATACCTGGATGTGGACAAAGAAAAAAATCACATCACAATGTGAGAATGAAAATAAGCAAATTAGAATTAACAAGTCTTATCACTTACTGTCTAATATAATTGTCCGTCCATGAACTGTTGCATTGAGGGACTTTCCTAAGAGCCAAGGCAGCAGCCTGCAGCAGTATTATGATTACAAGGATTTTTTTCATATATATAAATATATAAAAGATGGGGTTGGACCGTTGGATAGAATGGATGTAGAGAATTGTTGAAAATATGAAGTACGTTTCTCTCCTAGGCTTAGGTTTCAATATACATATATATAAAGGGCAAAAAGTCCTAGACCAATGAAAAGAAAAATGAACAGATAGAAAGTCCAAACTGATGATAATTGCTTCAGTACCTGCAGAAAACAACTGAACCACATACCCAATTATATAATTTCTTTAAAATACCTTAATAACAAGGTCATTGACAGAGATCCTCTTTCCACCAGATGCTTCTTGTAGTGCATTTAGCTGGTTTCTCAAACTGCAAAAAGAATGCTGATTAAATCTATAACTTTGGTCAATATTTAACTGCAAATGTGTGGAGGAATTACTTACTCCATGAGCTTGTCAACGCATGTATCTACTGTTAAATAATAATGAGGAATGGTTTGCTTTGAGAATAGTAATCGTGATGCTGTAACCTGTTAAAATGTAGAATATTAGCTCTTGGAAAACATGGCCCAAGTTGGAATATTTAGAATGGTATGTCTATTAACCCAATAAATAAGATTCAAATTTGAAAATAGAGAAGCCGCTAACAAAACATATAACAGATACAAGAAATCCACTTGATAGAATATCCAACAGCTGAAAGGTGTAGAGTCTGATATAAAAAAACACACAACTGCATTACTTTTGTGTTTCTAGAACATGTGCAAGCCTGTATGCGTTGTTAAGGAATAAAGTAGCAAAGACACTGAGAATATAGATGAAGGCACTGCAGAGAGTGAAATATCACCACATTACACTAAAAGCTTGCCAGAAAATACCGAGAAATTTTATTATCGTGGTGAGAGAGATGGAGAAAGCGGGTGGTACCTTTCTAATTTGAGTGTGTGGGATATCACTATAATCCAATGGTGCACCTGCTGCATCCTTGGCTTTGGGAGCTGTTGATTCCTTCCCACGTGAAGCTAGAGACATATAAGGTAAAAGATATTAATGGGTCACGTTTTTAACAATAAGAAACGTATTATAGGTATGAAGACAACAGAGATGTCAGATGTTAACAAATATTAACAGATCGAAGACAACAGCACAGGAATAAATAAATAAATAAAGATGTCGGTGCCACTGCCCAGCATAAAGAAAATGAGTTACCCAAGTAATCTTCTATATCAGCCTTCACAATGCTCCCATCAGGACCTGTTCCTTTGATACTTGAAATGGGCACCTATGCTCATAAAATTCAAAATATAACTAGAAAGAAATCACAAACATAAGGTTCCAAATATTAATTGAAAAAGATATTTTGCAACGAACATTGTTTTCTTCTGCTAATTTTCTTGCCAGAGGACTAGCAAAAATACGCTCTCCAACTGGAGGAGGAGGACTCTGCTTAACAGTCTTTGGCTCAGATGAACGAACAGGTTCTTCAACTACTTCTTTCTTTGGTGGACTAGGGGCAGATTTCTCCGCAGCAGCTGGAGCACCAGTATTTGATGAAGTGGGTTTATAATCTTTAAACTTTGCTATATCCTCTTCATCTTCAACAGTAATGGCAATTACCTATAAAAATAAATAAATAAATAAAATATTCATTTCAACCATGTCAAAGTGTGGGAAAAATATCATGTGCCTCTCTCCCAATAGAGCTTTCAATGATGGCCATTGTCATCACCTCTATGACAATGGTGCAATACAACGATCAATCCTTTTCCCCTTGCAAGTTTTCACAAAGATAAGAGGGATGGAAAATGATGGAAAGCATTATCAATACCTCACCAACTTTAATTTCCTTTGCTCCATCCCCACAAATTATCTTGGCAAGATAACCTTCCTCCATGCATTCCATTTCTACTGTTGCTTTATCCTTCAAGTATGCAGAAGAAAAATCAGAAACTGTACTTCTATAATCCTACCATAAAAAGGCAGTAAAAAAAAACTACTTTCAGCCTCCAACTGCAAAAAGGTATTAGAATAATATACCGTTTCAACTTCGCAAAGCACTTCCCCAGGAGAAATTTTATCACCCTCTTTTTTCAACCACCTTGCAATATTGCCCTGCATACCATAGAGAACAACTTAGCATTTATTTGCCAATAAATTATTATGCCAAATTAGTGACCATAAGCTACCTCTGTCATTGTAGGGGACAGCGAAGGCATTCCAACCTCTTGATGTGGGGGAAGACCTGAAGCATGTTGAATGATTCTATGTAAAATGTATATTTGAAGATAGTTTTCCATGGGAAGATAAGTTGAACGTAATACGAAAAGACAAATTTGAGAAAAGAATCTTAACAAAATCCAGCATGAAGTGCAGTTATATCATTGACAAGTACATAGTTAGAGTTGTTCTTTAGAACTCAAGGATGCAGTTGAACAACCTATAGAATAGATCCTATTCAAGTAAGGCCATCATAGTTATAGTTGTTCTAATGAAAAATGGCATTATGCAAACACTTCATGCTTAATCGGGTTAGAAGTAAACAAAACCACACAATGATGGTGGTGGGGAGAATCATAATCAAAATCTTTCTGTATATACAGAAAATCAATTGAAAAAGTGAAGCAAATTCATGTATGTCTGCAGAATGGAAAAAGAAAATAAAACCACAATGTACCTGAATCAGAGGAGAAACCTCTCATAGCGTTAATTCGTGAACTGTTGGGGGAAAAGACAGATATTAGACACTTTTTGAGTTTTGATCACGATCAGAACAATAGCCCTAGCATCCTAACTCACAAATAAATTGCACATGCTGATATGTAATGTGTTGTTTTATAAGGGAGCGTGTGTGCATGTGTGTGGTTAGATGCTGACCCAGAAAAGGGATTCCCAATACTTGTCGTCATCATTGAAACACCTCTTTGACATTGTAGAAAGTGCGATCTCTACAAAGGGAAGAGTACAATGCAGTACAAAACATGTTATATCAGAAGTTGTTACACAAATGGTACAGTGACAAGCTAAAGCAGAAGATGGAAGAAATTATGACAAGCAACATTTCAATCAGCTAGAAAGTACTGATTAATGATTTCATGAACAGACAAACTTGTGGTTACAACTCACGTTGTTAAAATTGGCATAGTTCTTGATTCCCCCCTTTTCCCAAGCCTGGTAACCACGACCCTGGATCTTCCAGATTTCTGTGAAACAACTACTTTTGTTAGGGCAACTTCAAGAGCCAGCTGTTGGAGACTCGGAAGCACTCACACTATAACAGTTTATATAACATGCAAAATAATCAAACATATAATTCATTAAACTGACCAACAAAACAAAATTTCATACCAAAGTACCAAAGTAACCAAGCAGTGTTCTTAAACTTCAGATGTTCTTAAACATATAATTCATTTCTAATTAATTACATCAAATAAATACCAAAGTAACCAAGCAGTGTTCTTAAACTTCAGATGTACAATCAGGAACATTAGAGGATAGCAAATAAATACCAAAAAGTAACCTGACCAAGCAGGTTTTCTTGGTTCAGAGTTCTTGGTTACAACTGCTTACCATTGTCCTTAACAATAGAGGACTGCACATCCTCTGAAAACCAGCGAACCACGCTAGCTTGCCGAAGTAACTTTGGAGCACTTCTTAACTGCAAGAACAACATGCATGGGATAAACGTTCTGATTAAAACCAGGGAACATTGTGAGAGCCTTGTATGAAGAAACGGCTTCGAGAAGATGAATGTGAATCATGAGAAGTATAAAAATATATATATATTATATATATATATATATAAAGAATCAAGGATAAATGCATGTACATGAGAAGTATAAGATAATTCCTAATAGTGACATTGGCAAATCATTGAAAAGAAACAAATGATGCCACGTTCAGTTTATGAGCATCCAACGCCCTATCGGAATGCAATATCCTATCAACAACAAACCTCTTCCATGGCTTTGTATGATGGACATGATATAATTTGTTGACATAAATTAGCAAGTGAGGGTTCAATTATGAACCTGTGATAATAAATCAGTGTATTCAAGTTGAAAACTACAGGACAACTATAAATCAGGCAATGCAACAACATTACACGGAAGTCAATGAGCATGAGCAACGGTTCAAATCCACAAGAACAGATAAAAGAACCTCCCTCCAGCTAAAACTGACATCCAGCATGAAGGGGTGAAACTAATATGGCCAATTCCCCCCAACCCCCACCACACCCCACACCAAAAGTAACGAAAACCAAATATATAAACACCCCCCAAAAGCTTATTTGTGGAACAAGGAGAATCAATAAGGTTCAATAGCATGATGAGGGGAAAATGAAGAGAGAAAATGAAAGAACCATAAATAACCTTAATAAAAAACCAAAACTGCAATCGAAATGAAATGCCCATCAGATATTAGTGTCCATAAATAAATATTAGCTTAATTATCCCATTCGATATAGCAGCTAAATTTTGTGCGCAATACAGTCAAAAGTCTAAACGAATTTGAAAGACCACAAAACAAAATATATACCCTCCTGTTTGTGCAACATGCATATGACCCAAATCACGAAGCTTACAACCAGAATGATTCAGAGAGTAATTCCAAAATCAAATTGGAAACAGATGAATCAATAATTCACAGAGTACGGAAATGATGTGATATTCGAATTGAACCTCACCTTTTTAGAATGGTTGATAATTTGCGATGCGTAAGCCATATTGTCTGGCGCAAAACTGGATCGTCCAAGAACAAATGGAGATCGATCTGCAGCTGAGATGATGAACAACACGTTAAAAAGGAAATTAGAATTGGAATATTGGGTAAAGCTTATTAGGGTTCAGTAGTAGATCTCTGACTCCGATTCCATTCAGCTTAATTCACGTCGAGGCATTTGTTTTTCTGCGACTTTTCGTTTATTTCTTTTTCTCCCCACGCTAGGTGGCAGCTAGGGGTCTGCACGGCTCAATTCGCTCTGGTTTTCGCCGAATACCATAAACCGAATCGAACCCCTTAATTCTCAAAACTTCTAAACCGATAAAACCGAGGATTTCTCCGCTTCGGTTCAACCGAATGTTGGATTTACATTTACCTTAATTTTACCCACCGACGAGTTTGGAGGCGGCTGCCGGCCGGAGATGAGAGTAAGGAGGGTGGAGGCGTGGGCCGACGTACGGCGAAGAGTAGCGCAGTTGCCGGCACGTTGTTGGCGGCGGCCGAGGAGGATAATGTTACCGTTGCCGGCGAAAGGTTGGGCGACTGCCGATTAAAACTGATGGGAGATGGAGAGTGAGAAGTAGAAAATGGAGATAAATGGATTGGGGAACGATACGAGAAGAACCGATTTCTACTTCCGGTTTGAACCGCTCGGTTCGGTTCGATTTAGTCGAGAAAACTCTCGAGCCGGGCTTGGGCTGGGAATTATTCAATGTACATAAAATATTAAAACGCAGACATAAATATAACCTAAAACAGTCTTAAATATAGCAAAAACGTACATGTAGTGATTATAATTTGTGATTGTCTTTTAATTAGGATATAGCCATCGACATAAATTTGTATTATCAATTTAAGGACAAAGATTCATTCTCCCACTCATAAGTAAAAAAAAAAATGTACCTCTAAAGTTATTGTTTTCGATTATAATATATATATTTCTAAATCTCGAGATAGAAGTTTGAATGCTCTATCAATTTTTTTTTTTCATTTATTCATGGTTATTATTTTGGAATAGTAAGTTTTATTTTTGTTGTTTTTTTTTCTATAGACTTTTTTTTTTTTTTTACATTGAACCTGTATAGATAAATATCTAATATGAAATTATTTATATTTTGCCTGTTAAAGGGAAATTCATTTATTTAGGATTCAAGTATTTAGTTTAAATAGGAAAATTCTATTTCTTTGAATACTTTTATATATATATATATATATATATATATATATAAGTGTCCTTTTTGGACATTTGGAAACGAATGTTGGCTCCGGGAAAAATTTGTCCATCTGGGCGCGTAAGGGTCGCAATTCGCAAATATAATCATACGACACCCTTCCGTCAAATATGAGTTAAACTTTGTTTTTTCGGATATCTCGATTTATACTCCAAACTTTTTAGTTATATAGATATAAATGTACAAATTTTTGTTAATATATTAATTTACACTATTTTTAGATTTGGTTTGAATAACATCATATAAAATTTATAATTTGAATCAATCAAATTCTTATGGGACAATTAGATTAAAGGAATTAGAATAAAAATAAATATGGAAATAGGTAAGGGATACATATCCCTTGGTACAAATTTAGAAACTTTAAGCATGGAAATAAGTTATTCTCATACATTTTTTATACCCATAGATTACAGCCAAAAGTGTGTATTCTTTTATTCCCACTCTCTTCCCTTTTAATATATATATTAAATTTACAATTTAAACAAAATTATATTATGTTTTAAACTAGGGAAATTTTCACATATAGAAAAAATGTCAAATTATAAACAGAAATAGCAAAAAAAAAAAAAACACTGGTAGACATTGTTAGACTAGTATCAGTATCTATTAATGGTAGATTTCTATCAATTTCTATCACTATAGACACTGATCGACTTCTATCGGTCTCTATAAAAAAATTATGATTTTGTTATTTTGTGTAAATAATTTCCCTTGTTTTTCTTTTTTTGAAAATCCCTTTTGAATTCTGATATTTGAATTTAACTATTCCATACTCATAAATAAATAGATTATATATAATAAACCATAAAGAATTGATGCATTAATACTATTAAATTAATTAATAAATCATATATGTAGTTAATTAATTGTCATTATCATTAATATTTTATGAAATTATTTTTCAATAATTATGATTAGTTTATCTTTGATTAATTATAATTCATTAATTTGTTATCTTAAAATTTTATATTTGTTTTTTTCAAACTACTTTTATTGTTTTATTAATTAATACATCGCAATTACATAAATTCATCAAATTGACAAATTATGTAATCAAGTAACTTGAATTATAAATTACTCATTTTATAAATACTTGTAATTAATAATTTAATTGATATTATTAGTTGGTTGTTAAATAATTAATTTTGCTCAAAACGTTGAATTAAATTTATTGTTTATCAATTAATCTATTAAAATTTTAGGGAGGTGATTTTATAAATTAAATACAAAAATAATTTATTATCATAAAATTCTGATAACATTCTTATATACAACCAAACACAGTCATCTTAATTTTCAACAATCTTATTCCCCAACTTTTTATTCTTAGACATCCTTAATTTCTGAACATCTTTAAAACTTCAAATCAAATGACTCCTTAGAACCTGTTTGGTTGGCGATTCGGACCTTATTTTGGGTTTTCAAATTCACATAGTTCAATAAATATGTGTTTGGAAGACAACTTGAATTATATTTCTAAAAGTTGTTTTTGAATTATGTTATCTAAATAGAGCAAATTTTGAAAACAAATTTTTTAGAACAAAATATACTTTTAGTTGTTAAAGTTTGAACGGAGTGTCTATTTGATTTTTTAGATTTGAAATGAAAGTTTTGGTCTCCAATATTTGGTTAATGGTTTTAAATGGTTCTTGAAATGTTAATTTGACCCTACATGATGATGCGGATGTTAAGTTGTTGACTCTACGTGGATGATTGAGTAAATATATTACTTTAATGATAATCTTCATTTTTCTTTTTCTTTTTTTTTTTTCATTTTATTCTTGTACCGTCTGTATTTTCTAAAAATCTAGAAGAATAACCCTAAATGTCTATCGTCTGTATTTCTTCTAAATGGAACAAACGTTTAGAAGAAATTGAAAATAAAGATAGAGAACGAGTAAGTAGAGAATAAACTAGCTCACCAGCAAAATTATTATTAAATTAAGATATTTACCCACTCATCCATACACAATTTAACAGCTACGTCACTTTTTGTCGGTCAAACTAATGGTCCAATGACTATTTAGAACCATTAACCAAATCTCGGAGACTAAAATGTTCATTTTCAAATCTCGAAAATAAAAAAGACACTTAGTTCAAATCTTAGGGATTAAAAATGCATTTTGCCCAAATTTATTTGTTTTCCTTGTATTCTTATTTTGAATTTTAAATTTTAAAATGTATAACATGTTAAATAAATATAAAAATATTTAGAAATATAGTATCTCATATTATAAGTTTAGTTTATTTTTTTTCAAAAAAATATATATTATAAATTATATAATATTACAAAATAATAATTATAAAAAAAAATTTCAACATAAAACATGTTTATACAAAAATAATAATTATTTATTGTCAACTAATATTTAGTGGTAAGCACAACTAGCTTAGTGATTTATAAACATAGTATCAAGCACATTTTTAAAAATTGTTTTAATTAGAATCTAGTTTTTGAATATGCTACCAAATACATATTTGAAAATATGAAATATTATTTTATTTTAATTCATTGTTTTCAAGTTTATATTTTCAAGTTCTTTACCAGATATCCTTTAAATTTGTATAAGTCAATCAATTTAGATAATTCATTATAATTTACCTTTGAAAATCATCAACGCATTAATTCTTAAACACTTGTAAGCTTGTTCAAATATCGATTTTTCAAAATAGATTGTTAGAGTAAATGAATGGACGATTCTCAAAGAAAATTCTAACTAAGAGTCTAAATTGATTCATTTATGAAAATCAATGTTTAATTTATACAACTATAAGTTTCACAAGGTGTTTCTGAACATAATTAAAGACGTAAATTGATACACTTACAAAAGTGTAAGATTTAAATGGATACAATTTTAGTTTGTAGATTAAATTAATACAAACCTGAAATTTAAGGATATAAATTGATAATTTTTTTATAATATTTTTAGGAGCAATGGCTCTTTTTAACCTTTTTTTTGACTGATGTAAGTCGAATCATTCACCTCAAACAACTTTATGCCAAAAATTACTTTTTTAAAAAAAACTTTAAACTAAAATATCAATTTTAGTTTATAAATTGATATTTTATATATATATTTTTTTAGGATTGATAGCCTTGTTAACCTTTTTTTCTTTTTTTACTGATGGCAAGTCGAATCTTTCACCTTAGAACAATTTTGTGCCAAAAAACACCTTTTTTTTTTCTTTACTTTATTTAAAATAACTATCTATTTAATATTTTTTTTAGGAAAAAAAAATCATAATATTTTTCCTTTTTAGCTCTAAATATAAATAAGAAAATCCAGTGTTTATAATCAAATCTTATGGAAAAAAAAAAAAGGTTGAAGCTTATGCTATTCAAGATCACGACGATATCTATAAATCAATAACGTAATATTGCAAATAAGTAACAATCAAATTATTATTATAAAAAAAACAACGTAATATTGCAAATATGTAACAATCAATTTATTATTATAAAGATTCTACAAAATATATATTACTATAAAGGACAAAGAAAAAAAGTTGAAGCTTATGCTATTTAAGTTCACAGCGATAATCTATGAATCGATAAAGTAAAATTGCAAATAAGTAACAATCAAATTATTATTCTAGGGATTCTACAAAATATATAATATAATTTTAAAGGAGGAATCACAAAGGAGACGTTTGACAACAAGAATTTGGTTGAGTTCGTAATAATTATCTGTAAAGTTAAATTATTTTTGGAATTAAAAGGTATATAATATAGCATAGCGTTGAGTTGAGTTATAGGTCTATATTTGGAGTGCTAAATGGAGTTATATTATGAAGATATATGGTGCAATCTTTTGTAACTTAAGGATTCTATTTTCTTTTACATGTTTTCGTTGCTTAAAATTTTCTTTTAATTATTTCATTACACACATGTTTTTCTCAATTTTCAACACTCAATTGAGATGATAATTTAAAAAAACTTCACATATATTTTGCAATTGAGGCTTGATGGGCTTAATGCGATGGTCTTTCATAAATATTAGGAAGCGATGTGAGTTGATGTTGGAAATTTATGCGATATGTAAATAAATTTGGAATAAACTAAATTATATCGTAAACTTCCACTTCACAAACCAATTAAGTAGTCAATCATAAAATAGCAAATAAAGACGACAAGGATAAAAGAGAATGACACTGAAAAATATACTAATCCCTTCCCAAACTCGGGACTACATCCAATAGATCTTCTATAACTCCAAGTTCTACTACAATGGAGATTGCAAAGAACCCTCAAACTCATGCTACAAATCTCTCCCCAGATAATCCTATACAAACTATTTGAATCTAGTACACAACTTAGTATTGAAATAAACAAACAAAGAGAAATCCGTAGTTCTGAAATTTCGATGTAGATATCGACATCGATATTTTAATTCTTGCCCGCTGCAACGAAACTTATCATCTTGGACAATTCTAAGATTTACTCCCATTACAAATGTTATCTCTGATATTCTTAGCAAACTCCAAAGATCAACATAAAAACTATAAAATCAACAAAGTAACAAAATAAGAAACCATAAAAAAATAGCTGTAGTTCATCTATGCTTGCCTCGACGTATGAGCAAGCTACGTGGAACTGTCCCCCAGACATAAAGAATAGTTACGTACTCCTACTTCAGTTAAGTGGTACCAACTGACATCTTTTCCAATCCTAAATATCTGTTCTTGAAGAAGATATATTCTAAAAGTGGCTTGACTCTTTCCTTAAAGTTTCCTGCCAAGCTGGAGACTTTGTCTTCGACCTCAGTAACTGCTTTGGCCTTTCAACCTGATGTCCTTATTCGCTTTGGCGACTTCATCAATTCATTTGAATGTTTGACAACTAGGGTTCGTGAGAGCCATCAACTTCCTTTCTCGGACTTCCCAACTATTTCTAAATCTATGGATCTTGATTTGACTGATTGAAATTGGCTATCTTTACTGCTAGCTCAACTGCACCTTTCTTTAACTGGTATCCACTATCTCGCTGATCTTTTGGCAACATGAAATTGACATTTGAACAATGTAGAATATTTTGGCCAACTGCCACTACATGGGATCCTAACGTGAGCTCGCACTAGTGACTGCCAAACTCACAATTGTAACCCTCACCATTTAACTTGCCAATAGATATGAGATTTATCTTCATTCTAGCCACAAACTTGACATTTTGTAGCACTAACTTTTCTCCATGCTTCATCTTCATATTAACATCTCCAATTCTAATTATTTTGGAAACTTTACCATTACTCATTCTCACTAAATCATGGTGCCCTGATGTTAAATTCCTATTTGAAGTTATGCGTATAGAAGCTACACTGTCAAACGTTCATTTTGATGAGTGGCCACCATTTTCTGTATTACTCTTAATAGACACATACACCATCAATTTCGACTATATTTGCCTACTTCTTTCTTTTTAATATCCTCTTCTAATTTCCTGCACTAGTTTTTAAAGTTGCCCTTTTCGTGATTGTAAAGCACTCTATCTCATTTTTCCTATTCTTTCACTTTTTATACTACTACTCGACCCATCATTTTCAGAATTTATCTTGTCTTCACCTCTATTTACAACTAAAGTTGAACCTACAATAGATTCTTTACTATTGTCCTTCCTACGAATTTCTTTAGCTATAACTAAATCACAAACGGCTAAAAACTTCAATGTGTAATACCCAATAGAATTAGGCATTGCTATTTTCATCAATAAATTCTATCTTGACATATTTCAATTGAATAATTAAAGTGGTAACCTCGTTGATATAGGAATTAACATAAAGATCCTCAATCATTTGCATGTTGAAATTTTCTTAAGGAGATAAACTTTACTATTAGCATATGGTTTCTCATACCTATTGGTAAGTGCTTCCATCAAATCGACTGCATTAGTCTCAGTGGCTACAAGATTGGCAACATTCATCGGCAAACACATTTTGATGACTGTGACTGCTTCTTCATCCAGCTTCTCCCAAATCTTATGACATCCTTATCAATCTCTTCTTCAATGCTTTATACATTTTCTTGTAAGTCGAGAAATTTTTAACCTGCATTTTCCAATATGAAAATTTGTCCCACTAAATTTTATGATTCCTTCGAAACTTCTTGGCTCTAGATCTACGACTCTTGAACCAAAAGCTCTGATACCACTTGTTGGGAACTTATGAAAGATATAAATAAATACGAAATAAACTAAATTATATCTTAAACTCCCACTTCACAGGGTAGAGCCAAATAAGTAATCGATCATAAAATAGCAAATAAAGAGGATAAGGATAAAAAAGAATGGCACTGATACTGGTTCATGCCAAACTTGGGGTTACGTCTATGTTAGGGTTGATGCTCTAAATCTCGTGAGTTTTGTAGTTTGTAAATTATTCGTATATAAATTATTTATTTAATAAAATATAGTGTTGTTCTATTTGACATTTAGTTTGTATTAACCCAAATCCAATAAACTAAGATCATAGGTTATTTAATATAGCTTAAACATGTATGTGGTGACATACAAGTAGATCATGTTTAAGTAATAATCTAAATAGTCTGTAGTAGATGGATAAGGTTGAATACCTTATTCTGATGATACTATGGATATGACCCACTTTGTAATTGTTACAACTGTTGTAAAGTGTTACAAATGATTTGATCCTGATCATTCATATGGAGACATGTGAGCGAGGTATCCTATACAAAGAGTTTGTAGAAGATCTGACCATGAACTAATTAGTCTCTCTTTATAACACTGTTACTTGAAGAGACTTACATTTCACTAGGATTATCATAGGTAATTAACCCTAATTATGAGTGAGTTGTGAACTTTTGCCTGTGAATGCGGTCTTTTGATTTGTATGAGTGAGAGTGGCCAGTTTCGCCAACTCAATATGCCTACCATTTTGGGGATTCATTCGAGTGAAGAGCTGGAAACACAGCTACACAATATGGAATTCACTCATTCCCGTTGTTAGAGTAAGTAGATGAATTACTTCCTTAAGGGCTGATTTTAGATCTTAAACAATGAGGCGCCTCACTCTCTTACTAGTCATAAAGGGGTATAGTTTATAGTTAGACTATAACTAATTGTTCATTAGAAGGATTAGTGGTGCTTAAGAAGTTAGATGTGTAACTACGGGAGTAAAACGGTAATTTTGACCCATTTGTGAATGGTCAACTTACTGCTGATTGGTTATATCCAATGGACAAAGAAATATATTTACAGTGTGAAGAGTACAACTCTCAGTCTTTAATAGATTGACCGATAGTTAATGAATGTTGATTAATTTAATTAAAGAGTTTATAATTAATCCCGTATCATTGGAGCTTCTAATCTGTAAGTTCATAAGGTATCTTGCTAGCTTAATAAGGGTTAAATGATAACCAATTAATTTTGAATTAAATTTGGTTCATTCAAATTAATTACAGAGAATTAATTGTATGAGATGGAATTAATATAAATATGAATACATTATAATATTAAGTTTAATGAGAGAGATAAACACTTGAATATGATTCAAATATTAATTATATAAATGAGATTCATATAAAAACTATTAATTAAAATTAATATGAATATGATTCATGTTAAAACTATATATTATATGGAAAAATTTAAAGTTAGATTTGAAAGAACTTGTGAGGGCCCTGAGCGAAAATGTGGATCGTCCTCATTTTTAATATTTCATAGAATGCAAACTTACATAATGTAAAATTATGCAAAAACTAAATTTACAGCATGCCTTAATAAATGAAAAGAAGAGAAATAGGGTTAGAGAGAACTTATACTTGAAGAACTCACAATCTTCACGAAAATTCCATTCTCCGGATTATCGTGAACAAAACACGATCAATCCCAAAATGGCCTCCACACTGAAAATTACTTATGTATTCTCTGGGAAGATAATCCAAGGAGCTATGGGCTCTTTAGAAAATTGGAAGAGAATGAGATTGAGAAGAGGGGGAGAATTTTATTTTATTTTTTTTCAGATAACTTTTTCTCTGTTTTCTGTAAACTGTCAGAAGAAGCATAAAGAGTCTCACATTTACAACCACTTTGATTTTGAGATAAATAGAGAATTAAGGGAAGGGAAGTTACTGCCCTCCCTTTAAAATTCAAAAGTAAAAAAAAATTAATTAATAATAAATTAATTAATTTTAATTATATATATATATATATATTATATATAATAATAATAATTAATTTATTATATATATGTGTGTGTAACTATATATTATATCATATATAACATATAACTTATGGTTTAATATTGTATCATATACAATATAACCTATAGTTTTAATTCTCTCATCAATGACATTTAATATAAATCTCATTTATACTAAATTTAATTATATGAATCCAATTCACATAATTATATTTGAATCATATTCAAATATTTTTTCTCTTTCAAATAAACTTTATATTATAATGTATCAAATATATTATATTAATTATATCATATGTAATTAAATTAAATATAATTAATTCCCTTATTTAATTTTAACAATTCTCATTAAATCGCTGTTGAGTTATAGAGGGGACCTCATGGACCTATGGATTGAAGCTCCAATGGTACTTGAATAAGTAATTAAACTCCTTTAATTAAATTATTTAACATCCATTAATTGGTGGGCACTCCACTAAAGATCGACAACTGCATTTTTTGCACTACAGATATATTTCTGTGTTCATTGGATATAACTAGTCAACAGCGTGATTGAAGGAACTCTTATCAAAGAGTACCTCTGAGTGGAAGCAAGATCATTCCAAACTCATTGTGATAGAATTACCGCATTCACAATCAAACACACAAGTTATTCATTAACAACAAATTACAGGCATGTTTTGAAACTTTAAATTACAAAGAGAACGAAATACATACCAGTTTAAGAACTCTTCTTCACAGAAAACCCGTTCTCGTCCAGGAAGCCAATCTCGCTCTCGCTGAGATTGTCCAAGCAATCGTCCACCAAATCGTTATTGTCTACCCACGAACAGACTCCTCACGAACACGGTAGCAAGGAAGACACCACCACTTGAAACCCTCAGTGTAACGACCCGACCCCCTAGGAATTAAGTTAGGCCATTACTAAAATACATGCATGCATGGCACTTAAAGCGACACTCCTTTATGTTGAAATACATGTTAAATAGATAAGGAAGTTCAAAGGCCCTTTATTAAATGCAAACGTCAAAAACAAAATTAGGATACCCATAAATCATAAAGGTTAATAAATAAATATGAAAAAACAATTCTTACTAACAAGTTCGAACATCAAAACTAACATTAAGGAAAATATGAAAAGAACTTTAAATCTCTTTATGCAAAAGCGTAAAAACTAGTCCCAGTGGCTTGATCACAGATTCCGCTTGTCCATCGCAGGTGCATCTCTACCCTTACATGAAACAACAACACGAGAAAGAATAAGTATAAAATACTCAGTAAGTAACCCCACTACTGGGTCGGCCTGGGCATCTATGTTCTCTAGATACCCACCTATGGCATATATACACATGAAGCAAGAAGGAGACTGAGTCTTATCCTACTGTAGTTAAACATGCCCCTACCTCTGGTGAATCCCGAAAGAGACACAAACTGGTGAATCCCGAAGGAAACACAAAATCTAAAGAGGCATCTAACTAATCAGTAAAGACAATCACATGATCTCAACATCCAAAATCACCACTGTACGAATCTATGACATACATATAATCCTCGATACCATGGCTTTACCACATACACATATACCTCAACAGCATATTCTACAACATTCAAGTATACATTAATATCATAGTTCTACAACATACATGTATGCCTCAACATCAATAGCTCAGATACAATCATATGGAAACACATACCATCTCATACTAACATTCAAGTATCTATGTGTATATTTAAACAATTCAGATCTCGTGCCAGAACATACTTTGGTTCAGATCATACTATCATCGTCATGCTAACATTCGCCATAACACACACTCATCACACTGGCATACAACTAAAGCCTGGCCCGTGGGCAGTTCCAGTAGTAAGATTACTTACCTTAATCGAAATTCCACAGATAAAATCAGACAACCAAACGATGACCGCGGTTTGAAGTAACAACCTTAACATACGAATACAACCATTAAATTTTAGTCCAACAATAATTGCAAAATCTCAGATTCAAAACCACAATACTCAAAGCTTAACCAAAGAACTTGATCAATAACCACTCCCAAGATTTCGACTCCAAAAATCTTCTGCTAACAGATTTTAACTCCTAATGGACGATGACTTGGAACCTTAAAGATACAAGGGTTAAGTCAAACTTAATTCAATAACCAAAGCGTTCCCATAAACCAACAATAAGGATCAAAACTCTTACCAATACTCTTGCCGAACGATCTTGAATCTGCTGGACAGTCGCTGCTTTGATTTCCCAAGTTCAAATATGAAATTAAATAAGGTGACTAATTTAATCCTTAATCCAACTTAGTGTGGGCATCCAAAGTCTTTCAAAAACCCAACCACAAAAAATAGATATTACCCAAAAGCTAAAAGCCAAGCTCCTGGAAGACGGCGCGGCGGGCGGTGGAGAAACCGGTTGGGCGAGCGGCGGCGAGTTCGGATCTGGGCAGTGAAGGGAGGCGACGCGTCGTTTGGAATGGCAGTGAGGGGAGGGGGCATGACGTTCGGAATGGGCAGTGAGGGGAGGCGGCTCGTGAAGGCAAGAAGAAAGTTTTTTGGGGAAGAGGGGAAACCGTGCGTGAGGGAGATGAGGGGGGTTTCTTTTTATTTAAAAAAGTGATAATAATAATAATAAAAGGAAAATATTATAATTATAAATAAATCATTTCCTTATTCCACTTTATACTATTTAATTCCTTTTCTTTTCCAAAGAAAATTAATTCATGCCATTAATTTTCAAATTGAATAATTTTGAATAACTTTCACGGCAACACTTAAATTCTCGCACTTATACTTCAAATCCAAAATTCCAAACATGTTCTTCAACTAAGGACAATTACTGAATTTTCAACTAATAAAGTTACTAAAAATTACATTATTATTAAATAAAAATGTGCGGGATGTTACACTCGGTATTCTCAGAGTGAGAATCCAGGAGGTGTGGCTCTGTTGAATTTGGTAGAGGGAAGAAGGAAGAGACGATAGTTTACCACGACCAAGCAAGTGGAAGATATCGAGTGTCTATCGTATAGATGACGATTGATCGTTTAGGTAAAGGTACACAATCGTGTAGTAAAAGGAGCGAGATCATATAGACGATCGTTTAGTAAAACGCTCAGGTGCACGATCGTTTAGAAAGAACTAGACAATCGTTTAGATAATCCTATGCGATCGTTTAGTAAACTGTATACGTGTATACGATCATTTAGAAACTTTGAGTTATCGTGTAAGCTCTTGATTTGCTATGCGATAGGTAGTATGCACAACTCGATGAGCGAATGTCTGATTTTTTGCAAAATGAAAACAATTTTTATTTTATTCTTCAGTTACGAAAATTGAATGCAACCTCCCACTAACTCATTCGGTTACAGGGAAAAAACATACACAGTTATCCCATAATTGTTAAATTAAAAAAATAAATATAATCTTATTATATTTATAACTTGTAGTTTAATATCACATCATATGCAATACATTAACCATAGCCCTTTTCTCCTCCACTAGATATAAATCATATTTATGTCATTTCCCTCCAATTAATGTATCTCATACATCATGTCAACCATATCATATATAATTGACCCGTTCAATCACATCATATATAATCGAACTCCCTCTTGTCAATTTGAACATTTCAAACTGACCCAAAAACTAATTTTCAACTTGAATCTATTGAGCTACCAAAGGGATCTTATGAACCAATGGCACGAAGCTCCAACGATACGTGAATAGCTGACTAAACTTTTTAGCCACGAGATCCACCATTCGTTAACTGCCAGGTATTCCACTAAAGATTGACAGTTGTACTCTTCTCACCACAAATATATTTTCGTGTCCATTGGATATAACCAATCAACAGTACGATAACCCTTCACAGATGCTTGTAAGTACAGTTGGGTCAATTTACCGTTTTGCCCATGTAGTTACATCTAACTTTTTAAGTACCACTGATCCCTCTAATGAACAATACAACATAGTTCTACTATGTGTGGACACCTCTCGGGCCATGAGAAGGTGTGTGGCGCCATATCGTTCAAGCCCTGAAATCAGCCCTTAAGGGAGCAATCTATCTACATACCCCTTCTTCGAGAAAGAGTGAATCCCATCTTGTGTAGCTGAATTCTCAGCTCCCAAATCGGACGAATCTTCAAAGTGGTAGGTTTGAGTCGGTGAACTAGCCATTCGCACCCATGCAAATCAAAAAACCGCCCTCAAAGGCAAAAATTCTCAACTCACTTAGGATTGAAGTCATGTTACCTATGGTCATCCTCGTGAAGTGAAGTCTCTGTCATGAACGACGTTATATAACGAGACTATAACACTTCGTGGTCCGGTCTTATACAAACTATGCTTTAGACTATGAGGGCGAGTCTCTAAACTATGCTTTAGAAGAAGAAAAATTTCTAAGTGTTGGAAACATAGTAAGTTAAGAGCCCAAATTTTGGCTAAGTGTCCAGGCTATGCTATGAGGTTGAGAAGCTGAATCCATAGCATAAGGGAAAAGAAGGGACTTGGACACATTAAACATCTTTAAGGGAGTTTTGGACAACCTCGGATGGCTAATGCAAAAAGGAAGCTATGCTATGAGGGGAGATGAGTGAACTATGCTATGATTAGGGCATTGGTACCCTCATGAGCGCATAGGACATCTCATGAACACATGAGAGGAGTTAATGAACGCATAAGGGCCTTTAGAAAGGAAGAATTGACTAAGTGTTGAAGGCTTTGAAGCACCACAAGTGAAGAAACCCTAAAAAGGGAGGGTTAGACACATAAATGAGCCAATTGGACTTCATGGGTGCATACCATAAAGAGAGGTAGGGCATGAAGAGCATATGGCTAAGTCCATGGGTGTAGAAGATAGACTATGCATGGAAAGAGGAAGCAAAGACCAAAGGAAGAAGAAAGAAGAGGATTGATGCATGGATTGAGGCATGGGCGCATATTGGCCATTGGATGGTGCAAGAATGTGGTCTGGGGCTCAAAATGAAGCTTTGAGGTGAGCTTAGGGTTGATTTTAGGAGCCAAACCACCAAATTAAGAGAGCATGTCTTGAAAAACTTCATCATGGGCACATAGAAGGCAACGATGAGTGCATAGGGTAGGTTGTTAAAGCAACCATGCGCCCAACATAGGTTAAATGCACCAATGGGTGTTGTCTTGGAGGACAAAGATGAGTTGACAACAAAATGGAGTGCGTGGCTCAACCAAATGAAGGATGGGACAACCTAGAAGGAGGTGGACACATATCAAGGCATGCAAAAGAGGTTCATACATTGGACAATGCATGAAGAAGACACCTCAAATTTATACAAGTATGAGGTGTCATGGACCCTTGCGCTGGACATTGCATGGTACTGACACTTAGGATTTTCATGCACTCAATGTGGCATGCGTTGATGGCTTGTATTCAACGACTAAGCTGCTTCCTAAGGCTTGTAAATACCCCACAAGACTTCATTTCAGCTCACAACACAATCTTCCTTCAAAGAACATTCAAAATAAGTGATTAAGGGCAAGATTTCGGGTTTTGGGGGAAGGCCTCGCATTAACCACAAGGGGGTTCCATTGATCAAGGAGGGCACAAATTAATCAGCATAGTCCATGCATTAATCAGGTGTTCCAAGAGTCCAGAAGGTGCAACCCTGCATCCAATAAGCTCTCTGGCCGTTGAGATCATTCAGTGTTGCTGCATCAATTTCAAACAAGAAGTTCTCTCAAACTACTCATGCAAATCAGGTGATTCTTGAACCAAAATCTCATAAATTGAGTTTAATTTATGTATGAGGGTTTCTGTGAGGAATAAGATAAGGGTTGTCAAAATTGAAGGAAACTGAGAAGTGTTCATAGAAGTTGTGACGGTCGAGCAAGGTGGAGTAATCTTGAGCTATTGAGCTCTTGAGTTGGAATCTGAAGCTCAAATTTTAAGGTAAGTAAGTTAAGACATTTCTAAACAAGTTTATAGGAGAATGTGTCTCAAAATAAGGTCTTAAATAATGAGTAATTGGAGCTTCAATATGAATCTAGAAATTAGGGTTCGAAAAGGGAGCCAGGAGAAACCACGAAACTTACGAGGAGAGAAGGGTTTCGACAAATAAACTGTGAGTGGTATTCTTTTAAGGTCTTAAACATATCTTTTAGATTATATATTTATGTCATGAATGAGTAGCCAGAATGAGAATGAGAATATGTGGATGAGATGGTCAGGGATTCATTGAACCTAGTTCCTGAGCTCGGGGCAAAATCTCACAGGATGGTTAGGGGGCCATAAGGACTAGTTCCTGACCTTATGGGAGGAACCTCATATGGGATGGTCAGAGGGTCAACAGGCCTAGATTCTGAGCCTATGAGAGGAAAATCTATGTGCATATAGAAGATAGAGCGAATATGATGAGTGCTAGCTTTAACTATCTACCGTGTGTGTAGGTATGGTAGAAAACAGACTTGTTCAAGGGTTGGGGTTTAAGTATTAACCTCGTAATATGATATGCTTTTATTTTTTTGAGTTAAAAAAGATTCGTTGAGCTGTCGCCACTCACTGAACTTTCCAACTCGTGCTTTTCTTTTATGTTTTCCTTGCAGGTAGCAGAAGAGTCCAGGTTGCTGCGAGAAGTCGAGGTCTGCCACAGGCTAGAATGTGATTAATTTAGTTGTAGCTGAAGTAGGGCTAATGTTGTAAAAACTTGTCGACCTTGTATAAACTGATTTTCAAATGAATTACGCTTTCAATTATTTTCTCAAATACCGTTGCGAGTTTATTGTTTTAAGCAAGCTAGAAGAGTTGGACAGTAGATATCACACAAGGGTGGTATCTATTGTCCTCACACCCCCTTTTAGGTTCAAGAGGTGAGCTCGGAAGGAGGTGTGATAGTTCAAGCCCCAAAATCAGCCCTTAAGGGAGTAATTTATCTACTTACCCTGACATCGATGAATGAGTGAATTTCGTCTTGTGTAATTGTGTTCCCAACTCCCCAATCAAACGAATCTCCAAAATGGTAGGCTTATTGAGACGATAATCTGGCCACTTTTACTCATACAAAATCAAATAACCGCCTTTATAGACAAGAGTTCACAATTCACTTAGGATTCAGGTCATTCACTTATGGTCATCCTAATGAAATGTAAGTCTTTATTATGAATGGTGTTATATAATGAGACTAGTCATTTTATGGTCCGGTCTTATACAAACTCTTTTGCATAGAACACCCTTATTTACATGCCTTCATATGAATGATCAAGATCAGATCATTTGTAGCACTTTACAACAATTGTAACACCTACAAAACATATCATATTTGTAGTGTCACCAAGATAAGGTATCCAATCTTATTCGTCTACTACAGACTATTTAGGTTATCACTTAAACACGATCCATCTGTATGTCTCACATACATGTTTAAGCTACAAATGATAACCTTTGATGTATAGTTTGGTTTGTGGGTTTAATACTACTAAATATCAAATAAAACATCTCATATTTGATTCAATACATTATTTGTATGATACAATTACAAACTACAAAACCCTACGAGATTATATTATATCATATATAATATAAAGTACATGTTATATTATATGAGATATAATATAATGTTTTAATTTAATATATGATTTTAATATAATTAAAGGTAAAATAACTCTTAGGTGATGAACGGAGTTAAGAAAATAACTCCCCTTATCTTTCTCATATATGGGAATTAGAGGAACTTTTGAAAGATGCGTGAAACACAATGAAGATTTTATCTCTGCAAATTTCTTCCTCCCTCTCCCAAAAACTCTCTAAAGAATTCCTCCCAATTCCTCCACCAAAATTAAATGGAGAGCCCACAACTCCATCTTGATTCTCACCCTAAAAACAGTAAGGAAGACTTAAGTGGTGGTGTCCAAGAGTTTTTGTGTTCTTGCTATGTTTGTGGAAGAAGGTCTCGTGATGTAGAGGATGGGTCTGTGATCATTATGAGAGGAGCACATGAAGAATGATTTCTTCAAGGGTAAGCATTTACTCTTCTCTTTCCTCTCTGTACGTTTAGAAAGCATGATTAAAATTATGTTTATCGTTCTGTGTTTTTGTAGGATCGATATGGCAACCCTATAGAAAGCGAATAGGGTTTAATCAAACTAATTGATTTTTTTTACTAATGTGAATCCAATTATTCAAATTAACAAACTTTTTGCTAACAAGTAATTTATACAAATAATTTCACTTTGAATTAAACAAAAAATTAACCATTATACTTCAAAGCACAATTTTTAAATCTAATAAAAGGATTGGTAAAGGATATATAAATTTAAGAATTATCAATAAAATAGACATATATGAGCAATTAAATTTAAGAACAAAAATTGCAAATAATTTCAACCAATAAAATTTAAGAACAAATTAATTGCAAAATTAAATAGTTAAGAGATAGAGAAATTGACATCGAGAAATAAATCTTACTTGACTATCAATGAAATAAACCTTACTTGCCTAGTCTTAGATCCTTGTCCAGCTACGTCGTCGGTCTACCAAATATGCATGCACCACTGTCTAGATTTGCCCACTGCAACATCTTTGTTCATCATCTGCAGCCTCCATCACGCTAACCATCGTGTCACCAACGTTAGTATTTTGTCATCCATCATGCCACCATTGATTCCTCTCTTGCCAACGTAATCGACTATTCATCGCGCCACCATCGTTCACCCGAATCGACCATTGCATCGTCTAGCCACCTACAAGTCATGTCAATGGGAAGAAGAAAAAGAGATAGGAGGAAGAAAGGAGAAAGGAGAACAATGACGGAAAAAAGAAAAAGAGAGAGGAGGAAGAAATAAGAAAGAAGAAGAAAAAAATGTGGTCCAACAAAGTTTTTTTTTTTTTTTTTAATAAAAAGTAATATCAACAAGCACATGGATACGAAAGCATAGGCTATAAGGAAAGATACACAAAAACCTAGGTTTATTATTGTAAATAGTCCACAATATTAGTAATAATAGGGAGATCAATAGATTTATTTATATATTTATTATTATTATTATTATTATTTTGGAAAAGTGAAATGTTCATGTCATTAACCTAATTTAAGTTTATTTTTAAAGGGTAGAAATTCCTAAAAAAAATTAATGGCCCATTATGGAGTTTGAATTTTGGGCCGGCCCATTGCGACAAAATTCAAAGAACATGACGAAAAGAAACGAACGAAAAAATTGACCAGAGACAAAAAGAGGCCGAAGAACAGCCTACTCCTCTTCTTCTTCTCGTTGTTGTTGGAAGTAATAACCCCAACGAAGGCGAACTTTTCTTCACGAAGTGATCTTCAGATAAGCCAAAAACGGCGAATCAGAATGGGAAACCAGAAGCAAAAGTGGACGTCAGAGGAGGAAGACGCACTTTTGGCGGGCGTCAATAAGCACGGTCCTGGAAAGTGGAAGAACATTCTCAAAGATCCTGATTTCGCTCCGTCTCTCACTCATCGCTCTAACATTGACCTCAAGGTCCCCATTCAACCATCTGTTCCTTTCAATTCCCTTATGCGTGTTTTTTCGCATTTGGTTTACCTGTTTGAATTGATATTTAGGGTTTTAAGTAGAAACTCGAGGTGGGACTGACTGAAATCTTGTGGGATTTTTGTTCAAGTTTAGCTTTGGTTTGTTTAGAATCTAATGGTATTTGCCTGGTTTAGTTGCAATTCCACTCGCTTAGTTGAGTGGTTTAACATGGAAGAATTTGGGTTTATTCTTACATTTTTCAAATAAATATAAATCTTTTCCCAATGCTCTCCAACAGTTTTCTACGTTGATTTTTGGACTGAACTCTACTTTATGGTTTGCCCTTAGTTTTGCTTTTGATCAACTGAATTATGTAAGAAGATCTTTTTCAGAACGTGGAACTTAAGGTGGTATTTAAACATAAATATCATTAATATGATGGCGCGTTTTTTTAGCTTGCTTCAATGGATGCCATGTACTTGGTTGATTGACAATTTTTTTGCGGTTTTGGGGCGATAATGAGTTCATAGGATAGGGTTTTCTTGTGAGGGGAGATTCGTGGCAATGGTCATTGATTACCCAAAGGCTTAAAGCTATGTCTGGATAACGCTATTCTAGTGGACCCCAAGTAACTGTGGCCTTGGATTGGATGAACTGTATAAGATCGTCTTCGAGTCTGTTACTAGATGCATCTTTGAGATTACTAATATTCCAGTATTACTTAAAACAATGATGATATGGTTTTTGTTCACCTCAAATTTAAGGTTTAAATAAGTAAATCCCTTGATTAAAAATCTTATGTCTTTCATGTAACTTTAAAACATTGTGTACTCGAAACAGCATGGCTATCTAACTAATAATTTTTGCAACTATTTATTCTATCGTGTTGCTTATGAACCCAGGATAAATGGCGTAATTTGAGTGTCAGTACTGCTTCACAAGGCTCAAAAGAGAAGTCTAGGGCGGCTCCTAAAGCAAAAGCTATTGTTGCTGCTATTTCTAACAACCAAAACTCTGCTCCTGCTAAGGTTAATGCATCTGCTGATACTGCAGGGGATGATACACCAAACAACAGCACACAAGATGGGAAAAATGTCCCAAGGTCTGTCTCTCTAACCATTTAGTTATTTTAGATTTTTAGCACAGAAATCATCTGTTTATTATTGTTATTATTATTTTCTTGGACCTCATGGGGGAGGGGGGAGAGTGTTTATAAACCTAGCCTCCCCCCCTCTCCACTCACGACCACCTACCCCACCCCAATCCACAAGTGAAGGAAAGATAAAAGAGTAGTTTTTAAAGAGGTTCAATGGTTTATGGAAATTGAATATCTGATGAAATATTTTTAGATAGAAATGGAATAGGAACCGAAATCATATTTTAATCTTATAGTATTTTATTCGTCAACAAAAGATTGTAGTACATTTTCTTTGCTCTATCATAAATTATGATTGGGTCTGCGGAATGTTGTTTTTCTTTACTATTGACAATTATAGTTGAGTTTTATGACTTCTTTTACACATGAGAAAATTCACCTCTTCTGTAGACTGTAAATGAAAGAAACAAATTTTATTTGATCTACCTCAAGCAAAATTTTGCTCACTAGAAAATCACAGTAGGGTGGCGATTGACCTTTTCATAGTCATTTATTATTTTGTTGAGGTCTCATCATTGGTCTTATAACGATCTCTTGACCAGGTATTATTCAATGATTTTTGAAGCCCTCTCAACCATAAAAGATTCTAATGGATGTGACATAGGTACAATTGTTAACTTTATTGAGGTAAGATGGCAGTTGCTTTTCTTCTCCTCTTCCTTTCATTTTTATTAAAGGAGCAATGGTAGTACTCTTTTATGTGACAATGATCTGCATGGAGATCATGATTATAATTTTACTCAGGCCAGACACTCAGTTTTTCGAGAAGGTTATTCCAACATACCATTTACACACTTGCAATATATATTTGTGAAATATGGGGATGCTTCATGCTTTTTTAGCTTCTTTGAACTATTTTTGTTATTCATTAACATCATTGTTCGTATTACATGATATTTCAACTGTTGATTTCACGTGATGCAGCAAAGGCATGAGGTGCCACAAAATTTTAGAAGGCAATTGAGCTCAAAGTTGAGGAGGCTTGTTTCACAAGGGAAGCTTGAAAAGGTGAATGTTCTCTTCATTTTTTTATTGAATCAGTTTTGAAGGCTATTTGTTGGTGCTGTGATATTTTATATGCTTTACCAATTTATGTAGTTTGACTCTTATATATGCTTACATCTATATCCCCTTCCCCCCTGCTAAAAGAAAACTTTGTATTTTTATGGGAAAAATTAAGATGTTACATGGGACATTTGAGGAAAAGTTACACTTTTGGTCCTTGGGGCTTGGGACTTAGGTTAGATAGCATTTTGGTTCATGCTGTCAATTTTCTATTACTGTAGTCTATAGTGAATGAAAGCTGATGCGGCACTTTTTTTCATAAAAATTAAAACAATGTTTTTGTCTTCTCTCTTCTCTTTCTCCCTCTTCCCATCCTTGCATCAATGGCCATTGCCACTGATCCTGCCCCCGCCGTTGTACATTGCCCTTTTTTTGTTATCTTTTCCTCTTCCTTTCATCTTCTTCTCTTTCCACTTCCTCTTCTTTCTCTTTCCCCTCATCCATGGCTATTGCCACAGCCCCCACCGTTGCATATTGCCCCTTTTTTCCCCTATCTTTTCCTTTTCTTCCTTCCTCTTCTTTCTTCTTCTTCTTCTCTTTCCCCTTCTTTATCATTCTTCCTCCTTCCACGCGCAATTAAGAAAAAAAAAATCCCCATGTCAGATGAAACAGAGGAGTTTTAAGCATCTCCATCGTTTCTCTTTCGAGAATGTCTTATTTATTATTTATTATTTATTTTAAAACAATAATAATAAATGGGAGGAGAGAAGGAAAGGGAAAGAGAAAGAAGAAGAAAGTAAGAAGAGGAAAGGAGAAAAAGAAAAGACAAAAAGAAAGAGGTGAGCACGGCAGCGGCAATGGCCTTGGATGGGGGGAGGGAGAAAGAAGAGGGAGAAAAAAGAAAACATATTAAAATTTTTATTTTGGAAATATAATTTTTTTTAATTAAAATAAGTGCCACATCGCATTTGTTACTATAGTTATGTTTAAATTACATTATGCTTCCATTTTTCAACCAATCACGAGAAGTTTTTCAACCTTTTTCAATGTTAACGATCGATATTAACAACTTGGGGATTAGTTGGTCTATATATTATTAATAAATAGGAGTTCGGTGATGACATGGGGTTGTGGTTGTGAACAGTTTTGTAGGAGTTAAAATATTTGTTTGAAATCTTTATGAATCGGGTTTCTTTGTTCTCTGCCACACTACAGGTTCAGAATTGCTACAAGGTAAAAAAAGACAATTCGTTGGCAGTTAAAACTCCTACTCCCAAACAAAAAGATGTCAGGCAACGGATAGCGCAATATACTATGGGAGGGGTGATGCCATCGGGGGAGACGGTGGAAGATGCAGCGAAAGCGGCTGCCTACAAAGTTGCTGATGCAGAGAACAAATCTTTCTTAGCTGCTGAAGCTGTCAAGGAGGCAGAGAGAATCGCAAAGATGGCAGAAGATACAGATTCGATGCTACAGATTATAAAAGAGATGTATGAAAAATGTAAGTGAAGTGTCTATTCCTCATGAAGTACAGGCGCTTTGGAACTTCTAAAACAACCTCTCTTTTTCTGTGTGTAATGTCACAGGTTCCCGTGGTGAAATTATTCTCTTGGCTTAGATCACTTGTAAGTTTAATGGCCAATCCTTTGTTGTTTTTAGTATCCGCAGTGTAAATTCTTCAATCCAGTGGAATTTTCAGCCTTCTCTGTGCCTCCAAATTCCACGTTGCTTCGTTTTTTCTTCTTTTTCGGGATGCATCGAATTAATTATAGTTTGGTATACAAATATTTAACTAGATGTTCTTAAAATGAACTTGTTTTTCCTTTGAAATTTGGTTGGACAGTTTTAACAAGAGGTTACTCAGTTTTGGTTTGGTAGTTTCTTTCCAAAGGATATTAAGGTCATAATTGGTTCATTTTTCCAAAAATAGTGTTTTTTTTAATATATAAAAAAAACAATGGCGTTGGAAACAACCATTATTCGCTGCATCTAAAATCAAAGTAAGAAATTTGGTGTAATGTTGGATATTTTTGGCTAATTTGAATAACTTGTCCTTGAATTTTGCATGATTTGTCAACTTTTAATATGCCTATCGTTTTCAACTGCTTAGGTGAAGTTTGAAGACCTTTTAATTTTGAGTTAATAAGGGTATTGTAAGTGGTAGAGTGGTCTTGTGACCACGATCTATTGAGATTTAGTCTTTCGTCGCTTTGATTTGTAATTTTGAGTTAATAATAAGAAATTATAGGTTCGATTAAATTCGTGAAATTCAAGAACTTCAAGAACTTCAATCTATCATATCAAGGATTTTGTTAAATATTATAGTAGGAAAAGGTTTAAGAAGAAGAATAGACCCTATACTAATAGATAATCAATGACTAAATGAAAATTCCAAGGAAGCTATCTTCATGGAAGCTATTTTCTTGTCATATGTTAATTTGACTCACTATGAAAGACTATTTGAAGATACTTTTAGTAAAACCAAAAAAAGAAAAAAAAAGAAGAGAGAAAAAGAAAGATTTCACCACCACAATTGTTGATAAGTAAATAATTTATCTACGTGGTTAGAACTAAATGTATATATTACATATTGACAAGTATCACATGAAAATTCAATTTATAGTTTTTTTTTTAAAGTATTAGGAGGGATTTGATTTACAGATCTCATGATTTTTAATACTTATATACTAATTGAGTTATGCTCGGTTTGATATAATTTATAAATATTATAAATATAAATTATGAATTAGGTGTTTAAAACAAAAGTAAGATTCAAAAAACATGATGTATATTCCACTTCCACAGGTATAATCATCCGAAATGACATACTTATAAACTATAATGTTAGCCAAGAAAAGGAAAAAAACGTAGAGAAAGGGAGGAAAAAAAGAAAAACATGCACACGTTCACTCACACGCAAGTCACGTGACTAATGATTACGAAGTCCATATTTCTAAGGGCATAAAGTAATAAAAAATAAAAGTAAGGGTAAAGATGTAATTTGATACCGCAGATTTGGAGCAGAAGCCGAAAGGCCAGAGGGCCGCCTTAGAAAACCTAACGCCCTCGCATTATAACTTCAGTCCTTAAGCATTAGCCTCCTTTTCAACTCCACGGCGCAGATCCGAGGAGTTTGTGAATCTCTCGCTATCTTCCAACGCTTTCTAATCTTCTTCCAATCCTTCGTTTCTCACTGATCTACAGGTTTCTTTCTACTTCCTTTCTTATATCTATTGTTCATATCGATTTGTTTGATTCACCGTGAATGCTCTGTTTTTACTTTTCTTAATCTTCCCGGTGACATCTTGGTTGGATTTAGTCAGTTTTTACCTTGTTGTAATCTCTGAAATCGATTCATGTTGGATCTGGTATCGATTTCTACGTTTTTCGTCGAGTTTTTTCGTTTTCTTTTTTGGTTTGAGCGTCGATCGTCTGTGTGTGTTTTTTGTTGAGAAATCTGCTGCTTGTGAGCTATGAATAGGCTTTAAATAATGATTATTGCGTTTTTTAAGTGTATGTTAAGATTAGTTGATGTTTTGGACATGCGCTGTGCGATTATGTGGTATGGAGTGTAGAAATTTGATTAACTTGGCTAATCTTTTCTTCTAATGCCTCTGGGGAGGTGGATGATGCGGATTTAGCAGTATCGGAGGAGATTTTCTTCTCTGAGGTGCTTCTGTTATAATAATTTGTTTGATTCTCTTATGACACACTTGCGCTGCTCTGTATATTGTTTTGATGTTTCATCAGGATAATCTCTTCTTCTTTATCATCTGATTCTATATCAAGCAGATACTTTCCTTGCTTTCTGTACGTTTCATCATTTATTCGTGAAGTTTTGGGGAGCGGTAAAGTGGCTTCTGATGCGGGAAGATTGTACTGATACATCAGTTAGCCATTCTCGTTTTTCATTAACGTCTCCCGAAAAATAAAGACAGAATTTTAATGCTTGCGCTCTTCTTTGTCTGGTGTGCAAGTTTGGCTTTTCTGTTACATTTTCTCTTCCACCTTTTACCCTCCGTTTTGGGTCAAGAGACTTGAAGTTAAGTTCTTCATATTGTTTGGAACCAGAAGGTTTTGTAATGAATGTACATTAAGCTTTGTGTTTTGCTGGAAAAGAAATTTACTAATAGAGGCTTTTTATATTAATTTATTAATAGAAAATTAAAATATGACGAATTAGCCTCCGAATTCTACGAAATTCTGCAAACCAATCTCCTTCTCATATGATAACTAACAGAATTCATTTGTAATCTACGATGAATTTGGAGACCAGGAAAAACCTAACAGATCATTAGGGTTTGATGTCGCCACGGCATCAAATATGTTTACACTTCATTTTTATTTTCTTTCCATGTGGCATATGTTTAAAATTTTCTACAATCTTCTTTTCCTCTATTCTTGTCTAGATTTGGTAGTGCTGAAATTAAAGGTCGTGTGAGCTTGTGCGTGTTTATTGGTAATAGATGTCTTTATAACATTTTTTTAACCTGAACTACCCCCATGTTTTATATGTTGTCTGCATACAGATATGGCTGGTTTGGCTCCGGAAGGTTCTCAATTTGATGCACGTCAATATGACACGAAAATGAATGAGTTGTAAGTTTTCTGTTTTAACTTTTCTGGACATCCTAGACCATTTTTGTATGTGATATTATTATGCTTCATTGCATTTTATCTTCATTACTTTCTTGTAACCTTCTAATTCTAGATTCCTTCTTATATATTATCTCTTGGTCAATTTAGACTTTCAGCTGATGGACAGGATTTCTTCACCTCATATGATGAAGTTTACGATAGTTTTGATTCTATGGGCCTGCAAGAAAATCTTCTCAGAGGCATCTATGCCTATGGTTGGTATATAGCACTATTTATTTTCTCCTCGAGTTGTTTATTGTTTTCTTTTTAATATTTAATAATTAAGCAAACTATACGGTTATTTAAGTGGTAGTAGTTTATTTTTTTGTCGCTCTGGCTTGTTTGCAATTTGCTGTATTGTAATTTCAATATCGTTTTAAAGGTTTTGAGAAGCCATCTGCAATTCAGCAAAGGGGAATTGTTCCTTTTTGCAAAGGGCTTGATGTGATCCAACAAGCCCAGTCTGGAACTGGGAAGACTGCAACTTTTTGCTCTGGCATTTTGCAACAACTTGATTACGGTGTTGTGCAATGCCAGGCTTTGGTCCTGGCACCCACTAGGGAACTTGCACAACAGATTGAGAAGGTTATGCGAGCCCTTGGTGATTATCTTGGTGTGAAGGTTCATGCTTGTGTTGGTGGGACAAGTGTACGTGAAGATCAACGCATTCTCCAAGCTGGTGTTCATGTGGTTGTTGGTACACCTGGTCGTGTGTTTGATATGTTACGTAGACAGTCACTTCGTCCCGACTACATTCGGATGTTTGTGTTGGATGAGGCTGATGAAATGCTTTCTCGTGGATTTAAGGATCAGGTTTGTAGTTTTACTCTTTTACTATCATGACTATTGTCCTGCATGCGTGGAAACTTTGTTTTAGTTTATTACACTGATTTTAATATTTTCCTCTCTCTCTCTCTCTACCCACTCTTTAAGATGGCAATGTGTTGTTGCCTGGACTGTGTTATCAATTTAGTTTAGCTTATATTGTCTCCACCATGACAAAGAGCATTCTGAAGATTGAGTCTATTCTATACTTGGTTGGGGTTGTGATGTAAGTTGTAAGATAAGTACAACAGAAGAGATTGATCATTGGCTGGCTTTAAAATTTTTATGGTATGGTGCTTTTTTTGTTTTCCTTTATTAAAATTTTCACTTTCTTATTTTTCATTAAGAATCTATTAAGTGGTTATGGATTGTTATTCTGACAGTTTGTTTGATCAGTTGTCAACGAGACATGTTATGTACTGTTTGAATTCTCTACTTTTATCTGCGTAATTAGTTCTTGAAGATGTAGAAAATGATGTAGGATGCTTCCACCAATGTTCTTTCTTCAATCTTTTTCTGAGAACTATTGGTGATGAAGTTTGTAGCCGTTTGTTTATTTTGCTCTTGTGCTGTGCTTTGATTTATATATTTTAATTTTATACTTCACCATTCTTCAATTTACAGAATCTGTATACGTAAATGACGGATTTGTACATTGCTGATTGCCTTGGAACTGATCACATCTTTGAGTTGTGTGGTTTCAATCTTCTAACTGCCCTTACATGTTTATCCCCATTGCAGATTTATGACATTTTCCAGCTGCTGCCATCCAAGATTCAGGTCGGGGTCTTCTCTGCTACAATGCCTCCTGAAGCCCTTGAGATCACCAGGAAGTTCATGAACAAGCCTGTTAGAATTCTTGTAAAGCGTGACGAGCTCACTTTGGAAGGTATCAAGCAGTTCTATGTCAATGTTGACAAGGAAGACTGGAAGCTTGAGACTCTTTGTGATCTTTACGAGACTTTGGCCATCACCCAGAGTGTTATCTTTGTCAATACTCGACGTAAAGTTGATTGGCTCACTGATAAGATGCGAAGCCGTGACCACACCGTATCTGCTACTCATGGTGACATGGACCAGAACACCCGAGACATTATTATGCGTGAGTTCCGATCGGGTTCTTCTAGGGTTCTGATCACCACTGATCTATTGGCCCGTGGTATCGATGTCCAGCAGGTTTCTCTCGTTATTAACTATGATCTGCCGACACAACCGGAGAATTACCTTCATCGTATTGGAAGAAGTGGACGTTTTGGAAGGAAAGGTGTTGCGATCAACTTTGTAACGACGGAGGATGAAAGAATGCTATTCGACATTCAGAAGTTCTACAATGTGGTAATTGAAGAGCTGCCCGCTAATGTTGCTGATCTCCTGTGAGAAGGGAAGGGAAGGGAAGGGGAAATATTGTGGTAGAGATTGAGGCGTGGTTTTCTCGTTGAAGTACTCAAGCTTTTTTCAACCTCTTTTATCTTTTTGCTCTCTACTTTTTTAGTGTCTTAAATTAAAATATTCTTGAACCTATCTGACCTTGGAAAATGGTGTGCTCTACACCACTGCAATATAAAAGATTGTCAAATTGCCTTTCTGGTAAATTATGGGCCTTTTTGTTTCTGTTGGGGTTTTGTATTGTATTTGAGGTTTTTTTCTGTTGCCTTTTTTTCCAAGTTATAAAAAAAAACTCGGTTGGTTGTCTTTGCAATTCTAGGTCTTTGTTGGCTACTTTCTTCTTTCTTTCATTTTTGGACAATTTTTTTGTCTCAGCAAGCTGTCATTGCCTTTTTTAATTGACTATTGATCTTCGAGACTTGTGTGGAAGTTTTCTGGGATTTTGTTAACGTTAGCACTTGCACTGGGTCAATCTTACATTACTTTCACCCGAATTTACACAAAAATGTGCCTAAGTTCCATGCATTGCCGTGCAATTTGTTATTTGTACAATATTTAACACTTTTTTAAAACAAAGTTATACAGGAGTGATTTTCGTCATTTTTTAAAAGCACTCTAGAATAAGGTTTTAATCCTTCGTAATCTATTTTAACAAAGTACAAAATTAAATATTAAATAAATTTTGGATGATTAAAAGCACATTAATTTCAAATCACTCTCAAATAATTATTTTACTTTAAACTTTAATAAACTAATTTTATATTTAATAATCTTGAGAGCGATTTGAATCTACCATTATAATAATTATTTTACTTGAACGTTAATAAACTAATTTAGTTAAACAAACTAAGTTGGAATTCAACTCATGTAGAACTTTAAATGAATATATTATAATTAATTATAAATTAATTATCAATACGAAAATAATAGAAAAAATAAGTTTGCTTTGGTTCATCATTGCAAACTATTTACCAATCTCAAAATTTTCATTGCGTAACTAGTTTAGTTTTCTTTTTAAATTTAAAATCAAAATTTATCAGAGACTATTTAACTTCCTTTCACGTAAATTTAAAAGTTACTACATAATATTAAAAGAAAAAGGAAAAGTAATTGGCAATTGTCATAAACAGCACAAAAGAGTTTTATCTTTAATAAATAGCACTCTTTCTTCCTATATATAAAAAAACACTATCTTTGATCAATTGTTTTAATGACTTGTCTTGTTTCTTTTCGGCCAGGTTTGATATTAATATCAAAATAAAAACTTTACTTTTTCTTAATATACATTCAAATCACATATTTTTTGGATTTTCTCGGTGGAGTCTCAGTCCTGACAATCCAGATTGAATAAAAATGAAGAGAAAAAGAAGTGAAAGTTTTGGTGTTCTTGCGTTATGTATGGTCAAATTTCCTAGAGAAAGGAGGGATGCTTTTGGTTTATTCTTTTCTATTTTTTTAGGAATTTTTACATAAAAGGCTAAAGAATAGGTAATATTACTTGAATATTTCATTTTTTTTTACCAAAAAAGATTTATTGGTCTCTCTATTTTCAATCGGTGACTATTTATAATTTAACTCCACGTTCATTATATATATATATGTTTATTTATTTCTCTCTCCCCATGCACATTCTCTCTCCCACATGCATATATTCTTTCTCCTCAATAATATATTTAGTATATTTTCTCCCCCATAATTCACACCAATTTCTTCCTCTTCCCTCTTTTTTCTCCTTCACACTCCCTCTCTTTTCTCCTTCCAGCGGTGTGAGTAGCAGGCGGTAGACGATGGTGTGGAGCGAATTGATGGCTCAACACGAGATGACACAAATGACTTGGGACGAATTGATGACACGAATCGCGTGGGACGAATCGATAGTGATGGATTGAGCAGATTCGATCGACGGCATGGTGGGACAAGCAAATCTGGTCGACGATGTCGGGGAGAGAGATCCGTGGTGGCCATGACTGAAGAAGAAGAGATAAAGATGGAGAATTATGTATTATAAACCCCCATATGAAGATGAACTTTATTTTTTTTCCTATTTTTTATATATACTGTGATATATATGTACTTTTTTTTAGCTTTTGTAGGAAATTTGTTATATATTGTGGTATATGTATTCGTTTATTTGATATAAACGAGTGTTTTTTCTTTATTTAGACCTATTGTATTATGATATATATACTGTAGTGTAAATGAAATTTATGAAGATTTATATACTATGGTATATTTCATTGGTTTATATTGTGATTTATGTCAAGCATTGAAATCTTTAATTTATAAACTGGTAGTATAATTCATATATTGGTTAGAATATTTTCAAATACCTAACAAAATATTCTAAGATATATTTAAAATAATTATGAATCCGTCAAAATATTCTAAGATATATTTAAAATAACTATTAATCCATAAAAAAAAACCAATAAAATGATATGTGAAAACCAACGTAAATAGAAATAAAATTTCATTAAATGCACTTTTTCCAAATTGAAAAATAGAAAAAATTAAAATAAATTCATTTTCTCTCTCCAATTGATAAATGGGAAAACTATCATTACAAGAATTTTGGGTTTTAATGTCGGTTGAAAAAAGTAAAATCGGATGTATAATTTCGGTTTTAAATAAAAAAATAAACAAATCTTTAATGTCGGTTTTAAATTGACATTGAAGATGGAATTTAATGTCGGTTTTAAATCGACATTAAAGGTCTAATTTATTTTTTCTTACTTTATTAAAAATCCCTTTTATTTCGACATATCTCACGCCGATCTATCTTACCCAAACCCTTTCATTTCTCTCTGACCCAAACCCTATCTCCCCTTGGCCATGCGAATCAGGGTGTCTGCCGTCCGTTCGTCCGTCAGTCTCCATCACGTTTGGGTCTCTCCTTGGTCGTGGGTCTCTGTCAGTATTCAGATTTGTAGTCGTTTGCCATTGCCGTTGCTATTCCTTGTGGTCGTGGGTCGTCTCTACCAGTATTCAGATCTGTAGCCGTTTGCTATTGCCGTTGCTATTCCTTGTGGTCGTGGGTCGTCTCTGCCAGTGTTCAGATCTGTAGCCATTGCCGTTGCTATTCCTTGTGGTCGTGGGTTTCTGCCGTTACCGTTGCTGTTGCTATTCCTTGTGGTCGTGGGTCTCTGCCGTGAAGGCCACTTCTCCTTCACCCAAGTTAGATTCTGAAACTCCCATGGAATCAGAGATGGGTGACTTCTTTGTCGTTCGAAAGGGAGATATTATTGGGGTATATAGAAGTTTTGATGATTGTCAGGCGAAAAAAGGATCTTCGGTATTCATTTCTTTAGATTTCAGTAGTGATTTTTGCCAATATTATTGTTGTTAATGTGTTTGTTGTTCAGCTACTGGCTTATATTGATCTTCGGTATTCATTTCTCTGTCGTTAATGTGTTAACAGTGTTTTTTGTCTTGTTTACATAAGAAAATGCCAATATTTTCTGTCTTGTTTATATAAGAAAATGGTAGGAGACAAATAATAACTCTGCTCTTTAGAATTATTCAAGCATCCCATTGATTAATATTTTCACATATAGGTTATCCCAGTTTGGTCATTATTGAAGATTCAATCGACATTTTTCCATTTTAGATTTAATTGAGCCAGATTCAATTTCTTCATTTTCTCAAAATATTCCCATTGTACAACTATTATAATAGTTTGACATTTTTCCATTGGATCTCCAAATTAACAATTGCAGATATAGTTTCTTCAATTCCCTATTTGTGAATTATTGACAAATACCATCATGACATATAAATCTGTGAAAAAAATAAGGTATTTTTCTTCTTTAGAAAGATTCTGGATTCTTATATGTAGGTTCATGACAACAAATTATCCTCAAGCCCTCCATTATTGGGCAAACATTACGTGATAGTATAAATTCTTAGACTTTCTTTTTAGGATTGTTGATTCATTGTTTGCATATGTTAAATTGAGATAAGAATTAAACTATTTCAGAGTAAGGTTCTTTTGGAAAGTAGTTGAATTAGAATCTTTGAGCCAACTCATTTGAGCAATAATGAAATGATTTTGAGTGAAGTTTTTCATTTGTTAGGTTCAAGTTTGACGTGTAAGGCTAAATTTTGATTCTTGGGGATTTGGAAGGAAGATAGAAAGATTGCATTGGACATGTTTTAAGAAGGTTGATAAGTGGAGAAGGTGCACCCAACACAAAAAGGACTTTATAACAATTTAATAACAAGTACAAGGTAATATTTATAAGATGCTTATCTTAAAAGTCTATTTATTCTATTTGTTCTAAATTTGTTGATGTTGCATATTTTACAATCATAATTTTATGCTTTTAAATTTTTCCTTGTTATTGTTTTTCTTTTCTGTAGATTAAGTTGCATATTTTACAATCATGGATAAGTCATGAATGAAAATGAATAGAATGTCAACTGAGTATGGTTTAGGGGTCGAGATGTTTATTAAAAATGGTCTACAACATTCAAATATACCGAATGTCATGAGTTGTCCATGTTTGAAGTGTGTGAATGCAAAGACTCTAAATGTGAACAAAATAAGAGATCACTTATTTTTTAATGGTATAGATCAAAGTTGTCAGACATGGATTTTCACGGTGAATCATTACTGATTAAGAGAAACATTGAAAATGTGTCTACTAGTGAAAGAGACAAAATTGATGAGGATGATGTTGATGTTGATGACACAATTGGAATGTTTGACGCTGCATACAATAACTATTTTAGTGGAAAATCCAATAATTTTGATGAATTATTAGATGTGCAAAGAAACCATTGTACCCAAATTGTAAAACTTTTTACAAAATATCTACATTGGTAAAGTTATATAATTTGAAAGCTAAATTTGGATGGAGCGATAAGAGTTTCACTGAGCAGTTGGAATTAATTCATGACATATTACCTAGTCCTAATGAAATTTCAACTTCTACTTATGAAGTAAAAAAGATGCTGGGTACTCTTGGAATGAAGTACGAGAAGATTCATGCATGTAGAAATAATTGTTGCTTGTTTAGAAAAGAACTCTCTAATGCAAATGTATGCCTCATTTCTGGTGTGAAAATGGAAGCTTAAAAAAAATTTAAAGGAAAGGGCTAAGAATATCCCAATAAAAGTCATGTGGTATTTTCCCCCAATTCCAAGATTTGAAAGAATATTTCAAAGTAAAGAAACAACAAGTTTATTGACGTGGCATGCTAAAAAAAAAAGAAACAGATGGTTTATTAAAACATCCCAAAGATGCCCTATCGTGGAAAAAATAGACAATTTGTGGCCAGAGTTTGGGTCAGAACCTAGAAATCTTCGTCTTTCTCTTTCGACAAATGTGATAAATCTACATGGAGATCTTAGTAGTAGATATAGTTGTTGGTCAGTGATATTAGTGACGTACAATCTACCTCCATGGTTGTGCATGAGGTGAATTTTTTTGATGTTGACTGCACTAATATCTGGTCCTAAACAATCGGAAAATGACATAGATGTTTATTTAGCTCCATTAGTAGATGACTTGAAAAAACTTTGGAAAGATGAGGTAGAATGTTACGATACATATGAAGAACAACGTTTCATGCTTAAAGCCATTTTATTATGAACCATTAATGATTTTTCTGTGTATGGTAACTTGTGTGGTTGTACGATTAAAGGATATCATGCATGTCCAATTTGTGGAGAGAATACTTTATCTACTTATTTACCAAAAGGGAAGAAGATGACATATCTCGGGCATCACAAGTTTCTACCCCGCCATCATCCATATAGGAAACAAAAGAAAGCTTTTAATAGCGCAAAAGAATTAGAATTTGGTCAAGAACCATTGAGTAGGGAAGAAATTCTTGCAGAAACAAGCAAGTATCAATATTCATTTGGCAAGAAAACTATCAAGGAAAAGAACAGTGGAGATAGCCCTTCAACTTATTGGAAGAAAAAATCTATTCTTTTTGAGTTAGAATACTGGAAGTATCTTGACGTATGACATTGTTTAGACGTGATGCACATTGAAAAGAATGTATGTGCAAATCTTATTTGCACATTGCTTGATATTTCTGGTAAAACGAAGGATGGAATAAAAACTCGATTAGATTTGGTGGAACTGAACATTAGATCAGAGTTAGCCCCTCAAGTAGGAGAGAAAAAAGTCTTTTTACCTCCCACATGTTATACATTAACACGAGATGAAAAATTGAGCTTTTGTAAGGTACTATCAGAAATTAAAGTACTTGAAGGCTATTCATCGAACATTCAAAGTTTAGTGTCGCTCACAGATTTGAAACTCTACGGACTTAAGTCGCATGACTATCACGTTCTTATGCAACAATTATTACCGGTAGCCATTCATGATATTTTACCCAAACATGTAAGACTTGCAATTACTCGCCTATACTTCTTCTTTAATGCTATATGTTGCAAGGCGATCAATTCATCTCAGTTAAAGGGTATGCAAGAGGATATCGTTGTCACTCTATGCCTCTTAGAGAAGTATTTTCCACCATCATTCTTTATAATAATGGTACACCTTGTAGTGCATCTTGTAAGAAAAGTTGAGTTTTGTGGACCTGTTTATTTGAGGTGGATGTATCCTTTTGAACGATACATGAAAGTATTGAAAACTTATGTACAAAATAGAAATCGACCAGAAGGATGTGTTGGAGAAAATTATATTGTCGAAGAGACTATAGAGTTTTGTTCTGAATTCGTATCTGGTGTTAATTCTATTGGGCTAAACTCATCAACAAAGAAAGCGAATTCAAACATTGATAGAGCATTGTCAGCTGCTTCTTTTATCAGACCGAGTAAGGATGAGTTGGATCAAGCTCATCTTTATGTCATTCAAAATGTAAATGATGTGCTTCCTTACGTCGAGTATGTAGATCTCCATCTTATTCTCGTTTTAGGTTACTTGATTATTCAATAATCTACTAATTTTGTCATTTATAATAGGCAACATATGGATATTTTGTCTAAGCTCAATTCTGGTAAAAATAAAAGTAGAAAGTGGCTTCAAGAAGAGCATAATCGTACATTCAGTCGGTGGTTGTCCACATGGGTAATCTCTAGAGACCTACTATTTGATGTATAATTAAATGTTAACTACTAAAATATTATGAAATATATCATAGGTTGCACTAGCTCTCGAAGTTCCTAAAAATTTCATATCGCCTTCTTTGAGATGGATAGCTAATGGACCTTGTCCAACTGTGGCAAAATATTTTGGTTACGTGGTCAATGGTTACTACTATCACATAAAGAATCGCGATGATGTTAGGAGGATTCAAAATAGTGGAGTTAGTATAACGACTACCACAATGCAAGTCTCTAATGCTAAGGACAAAAGGCCCGTCATGTCAGATATGACCTTTTATGGTGTAATACAAGAAATATGGGAGCTTGACTATCATGGATTATCATTTATTTTATTCAAATGTAATTGGGTTGAGAATAGAACTAGAGTCAAAACAGACGAGTTTGGTTTACTATTATGGACCTCAATCGTATTGGACATAAATCAGACCCATTTATTTTAGCCTCCCAAGCAAAACAAGTGTTCTATGTAAAAGACCCCGCAAATTCGAGTTGGTCAATTGTTTTAACATCTCCACAACGAACAATTGAGGATGATTTTTATGAAGATGAAATAGGAGATATGCTACAAGAGTGTGGTTATGGAGGTATGCAAAGAATGCCCAATGTTGATACATCTATTGAGATTGATGATACAACATCCACATACATTAGAAATGATTGTGAGGGTAGATGGGTTGATAAATAATGTATTAAACATGGTATGTCATTTACTATGGTTATATGTATTTAAATATTAAGATTATATGTTTTTTGTGTGAATAATGTTTTTTTTTTTTTTTTTTTTTTTTTTTTTTTTTCAGATTGACATGGAAAATTCAACAAGTAGTAGCAAGGATGATAGAAATATAATCCCACAAAAACATAGCAGGATAAGTATACCACGTGGCCTAACTACAATGTCTGAGTTGACACAAATAAGAACATCTGGGCAACAGTTGACCATTGATTATAATGAACATGGACAACCGGTTGGATCTGGAGCAAAGAAGATGCAAAATTATATAGGAGTTTGTGTTCGACAACAAATACCTATAACATATAATTCTTGGAAAAAAGTTCCAAACCATTTAAAAGACAAACTTTTTGATTGTGTAGCGGTATGTTTTCTAAAATTTTAATTCATGTGCATAGTAGTTTATTAGTTTATTGTTTAACTACTTTTTTCATTGTGCAGATGTCATTTGATGTGGACTCTAAATCCAAACATTGTATACTAATATCTGCATCTAGGAAGTTTTGGACTTTCAAGACAACATTGACTCAAAAGTTCATACTTCCATTTAAGGATGAACCCTCGGTCTTGCAATTTCCTCCCACAACAATATTCTTATATAGAGCAAGATCAGTGGACATCATTCGTCAATGAATGATTGAGTGAAGAATGGGAGATAAGTCATTCACAATAAATTAAATGTCAACATTATCATTGTTTTGATAGGTAACTTCAACTAGATTTATTGTACAGAAAATCTGTCGTCTTCAAAAAGAAAGACGTGCGAAATGTATATTTAATCATCACATTTCTCGGAAGGGTTATGCGAATCTTGCCCAAGAATTTGTGAGTTATTCGACTTAAAATTAAATATTTTATTCTAATATGTTTATGCTAATTAAATATGTATGTTCATGTAGAACCTATCGAATGGCCTTTCTTATCAGGCGACTTTATGGAAAGAAGCAAGAAAAGGAAAAAATAATGAATACTTTGATGAAGTTACTTGAGAATGTGCCAATCGGATTGTAAGTATATATTGTGCAAAGTTTAAGATGACATATATATAATGTTTGGAACTTGTGATGATATAGATATTGTGTGAAAATTGTAATATGTTTTATAGGATAAAGAAAATTGTAATTGGCTGAAGTCTATGTAGGTGAAGATGTTCTCACCAAAGCATTAGGTACAGAAGAACATTGGGGACGTGTTAGAAGAATGAGTGATTTTGTTTCCCATTCTCAATATTTCAAATAAGTAAAACCAAAGTCCTCAATGAGCCAAGAAATTGAAGGAGGCTCTAGTGAAAAAATGTTCGACATGGTAAAGTGTCAAAAGAAAGAACTCACAGCAGACAATCTCATCAGTCCAAATCATTTGTTGGAAGTGTTGTACTAAGTGCATTTGAAGAAGAAGATAATGAGAAGATGTCTAAAGAAGATTTGGAGGTAATTTATTTGTTCTGACTTTTAAATTTTAATCATATTGTACATGCTTAACCATGCATGACATAAGTTCTTTTAAATTTGTTAAGGGGACACCAGGCCACTTGGCGATAGGAACTGTAGATAATATTGTTGCAATAGCCGCTACATTTGATGATGATGTGTCATGCTTAACTGTTAAAGTTCTGATTGACATTGTCATTGGAGAAGAGTTTCCTATATCAATTCCTGTGAAGGGTAAAATAGAGTCCTTAAATCAACCAATAGGCAACTTTGTAAAATGACCTCGTGAACTTGTATTTATGGTTGACGAGAAAAAAGTATGTCTCTTTTTCAGTATATGAGTTTGGTTATTTATTATTTTTCCTACTTTGAATTTTTGTAACTTTGGTTATGGTAGGACCATTCAACAAGTAAGAGCTTCAACCAATCCTCCAAATATACTGACGCCAATGGTACCATCAAACTATTGAACGAACATGCCATGCATAACATGAACGATGTAGACATGATTCGTATCACTTTGGACGAGCATATATTTGGAAGAGATAAATTTATTTATTTAGGCCGCGATGATCTGATCTAATATTGCAATATGATTGAAATAGGCTACATGTGTATTTTGACATACATTGCTTAAATATTACTCATCTAGATTCACTCATGTATACTTTGTTTCATGTTTAAATTAGAACTTTTAATTTGTTTAGGTATCTTTGGGTTGAATGTGGTCGTGATATTATGAAGAAGTTTTTTTTTTATAATTGATCAAGCAAGAATATCGCCACACGTGAAGTCTCAAGATATTCGATCCAGAAATTTAGCCAATCAACTAGAATTGGCTAATTTAGACCGATTAATCCTTATTCCATATAACACAGGGTAAGTAGATACAAGTTCTTAAGTTATTTTTAATTTGCATTATACACTTACTAATATTTCAAAATTGTTGCTTATTATAGTTATCATTAGATATTGATTGTAATCAATTTACAAGAAAATTGTGTTTATGTTTTGGACTCTCTTCGAAGTAAGGTTCAAGAGGACTTTCATGGAGTTATAAATATGTAAGTGTAATTGAACTTTCTTAGCTCTTAATTAAAGTATTTATGTTTAACTAATGTTTTCAAACTATTTAGTGGATTGAAAACATGGCAAGCCAAGCACGATTTCCAACACCATTGGTCTTCTTCAAAATGGAAACCTGTAAAGGTAAATTTGCATTCATTTTGTAACAATTTATGTTCATTCGAACATAAGAATAATTTTTTTCAACTTATTTATATGCAGTGCCCTCGTCAATTAGATTCTGTCGGATGCGGATACTATGTGCAAAAGTATATACACGAAATAGTGCATAATCCTACTACTCCTATTACTAGCCTCGTACGTAAATTATTTAGTTCTTATATAGTACTAACTTTAATTTAATAAATGGACGTAAACTTATGTTGATTTTTTTTCCTCTTTGTAGTTCAATTCCGAATCTACTTATTGGAAGAAAATAAGTTTCTTGAAATTTTCTATTTCGAATTGTATCCCTACAAAAAAGGAATATTGCACGTGAAAATGAAAAGACTCCTTCACCTAATCATTCGAATCTTTGTTTCGTAGTCTCTAAATACAAAAAATGCATATACACAAGGGGAGATTGATGTAATTCGAACTCAATGGGCAAGTTTTATTGGCCGATTTGTGTAACGATGAAATTCTTGTTTTTTGTCTCAATAGAATGTAAATGCTAGCTTAGAATGAATGCAAACTTATCTAACCATGATCTGTTTATTATTGGAAGATTTATGTATAATATTTTTTGTGTTCATGGGGTATTTGGTGTTAAGTATTCATGAAATTAGTACTAATTGATATTTGTGAATGAGAGAAATGAGGGCTTGGTGTAAGTGAGAGAAATGAGGGCTTGGTGTAAATATTCTATGAAAGTCTGGTATTGTTATGCAAATGTTGGTGATTAGTGTGTTTAATTCATATTTTGATGAGTATATGTAATGGATTGGAAATATTGATTCTTGTTTGTGGATAAATTCATAGGTGGAAGACAAATATTGATGGGCTTGCCATGCAATCTTTTTTATACTTTTTAATATAAAACAATGATGGACATTTCTTAACCCAACACGAGACATATAATGTCGTTTTTAACTTTTTGACCAAAAAACTGGATTCAGCAACGAAATTAAAAAAAAAAGGACAGATTCTGGGCTTGAATGTCGGTTAAGAGGGTTTCATTTGAAAAAAGTCTTCAGTTGCAACCGACATTAAAGGGCTTTAATGTCGGTTGCAACCGACATTGAAGACCGTGTTATTAAAGCCCTAACCGACATTAAAGACAACTGACATTAAAGGGCTTTAATAACACTATCTTTAATGTTGGTTGTCAACCGACTTTAAAGCCCGAAATTCTTCTAGTGTATATTAAATATATTTTTTTTCTCTTTATAATAAATTTATTTTCTCTCTCCATTATTAAAGTAGCTTCGAAAATAGGAAAAAAATATAAAACGAATATAAATAAATATAAAAAGGGTAAACTTGTCCAAAAATAACACTAAAAGACCTTTCTAAAAAAAATAAAATTTAAAGACATTTATGAAAATATATGGTCAAAGATAGGTTTCTTATTTAAAAATCCCATCCAAGATGCCATCGGGATGTGACATTAAAATAATTAGCAAAAAATGGTGCTATTTATAAAAGATGAATTTTTTTGTGCTATTTTTGGGAATTACCAGAAAATTACCTCTAGTTCCAAATTTTTATGAACACAAGCAGTTACTTGAGTGTTTTTAAAATGTATCCTTTTAGTACTCGACTCTTTAAGAATATATATATTTATTTCCTAAATTTTTAAAATTGATTTTACCTAAAATATCTTTATCGAATTGTTGGTCGCTTTGCTACTTTTGCTCACCTATAAATACTCTTCCCATATCTTATTAAGTCAAAAGTGGGTTATTACGCACAAATTTCCACTCACTCAAGTGAATGGTGTCACAGTCATGCTTGTCCAGGGCCTATTGCCCATGGCCGCATGCCCGATCCAACCCCCTTCTAGCATACTTTCATATCATGGGTTGTATTAGCTTAATTAGCTTGCTTTCTTTACATTTTCATTGTAAGTGACCACTCGCCCTTTTGCATATGCAAGGGTACCAGTTGGCTTTTTGTTCAGAATGCACTATATGAGGATAAGACTAATCATCACTTCCCCATACCCGGAGTAGTACTCTATAAAGCTGTTGTTGTTGCTTATTGCTTTCTAGGCTACTACAATCTTTCTTTCTTTATTCACACTCACAAAAACTGCTTACGAAAACCTTTTCTCCAAACCCGTTTTCTAAAACCGTTTTCCCTAAAACGGGGGTGGAGGTTGCGAGAGGCACTCGGTATGCCACCAGCAGTTCGTATTCGAGTTGGCTGACTTGTTCGTGAGCGGGAACAAGTGCCGCACAATCGCTAAGAGAAGCTTCCAAAAGAGCGATTGTGACAGTTGGTATCAGAGCTAGGTCGGCTCACAGAGGGAAAGATCAGTGATCATGTCGGCGACGAAGAACCTGAACAAGTCCCATGTGGATAGGTTGGTAGAGATGGAAGAGTAAATGCTCTAGCTGAGAGAGGTCTCAAATAATATCCGTTTCCTAGAGACTCGGCTACAAGAAGTTGCTGAGAAAGCCGATGGAATTGATGTGGTAGTGGGCCGCCTAGTCGGATTACCCGTCAGAGAATTGATGATGAAGGTAGAGACCCTCGAGACCAAAACAGTACGGTCCGATAGCTTTGAACAAGACGATAGGTCATCGGGCTTTGTTGCCCACATAGAGGAGCGCGTCGAAGAGCTGGACGACTCCCAAAAAGCAATACTTCAGATGGTAACCGATTTGTCTGAAGACTTTCGGTCGACCTTTGACGTCGTCAGAGCCGAGATAATGGATGTGAGCGCAAGGGTGAATCTTACCATCCTAGCGGTAGCGTACCAAGCCCCATCTAGGGAAGCAATGACAGTAAGCAGAATAAAAATCTCAAAACCGAAATCCTTCTGTGGGGTGTGAGAAGCAAAAGCCCTGGAAAACTTTATCTTCGACCTTGAGCAATACTTCAAGGCGACGAACACAGTGACTGAAGAGTCAAAAGTCACACTAGCAACGATGCATTTGGCTGAAGATGCAAAACTATGGTGGAGATCACGATTTACAGACATACAGGAAGGGCGATGCACTATTGATACGTGGGATAGATTGAAACAAGAACTTCGCTCGCAGTTCTTCCCTGAAAATTTCGAGATCTTGGCTCGACGAAAACTCCAAGAGCTGAAGCAAACAGGTAACATCAGGGACTACGTAAAACAGTTTGCATGACTCATGTTGGACATACGAGATATGTCTGAGAAAGACAAGGTCTTTTGCTTTGTCGAAGGGCTGAAACCGTGGGCGAAATCAAAATTATATGAACAGAGAGTACAGGATCTCCCCTCTGCCTATGCGATAGCTGAACGGCTATACGACGTTAGCACTGACTCGCAAGATGTGAGGAAGCAGTCAACTTCCTTAAATGGGAGAAACAGAAACAGTCGTTTCAGTCCTCCCAGACTTGGGGGAGGAAACAAGAACACAGGGGGGGGACCGTAAATCATCCTAACCGAGATCAGAAAACAACTGGCGGGGGCCGTCGCAACAGCATAACAATTACAATCGGCTCCTATCTTGTTTCATATGTAGAGGGCCACACAGGGCGGGCGAATGTCCAAATCGAATCGCGTTCAATGCTTTTCAAGCCACATTAGCCTCTACCTCCGAAGACAAGGCTGAACTGAAAGAGACAGTAATCGAGCTAGCTGCAGAAATTGAGAATCCAGGATGAAGGCATTGAAATTCTTATCTGTGCTCCAGAAGAAAATGGGAAAGGCGACGGAGCTACTAGAGAAAGGACTCATGTATGTAGACGCTTGGGTCAACCAAAGATCGGCCAAGAGCACTATGGTCAACTCTGGGGCCACCCATAACTTCATGGCTGAAACGAAAGCCCGCCTCCTGAACTTGACCTGGGAAAGAGATGCAGGGAAGATGAAAGCTGTGAATTCTGCAGCCCTACCGATTACGGGGATAGCGAAGAGAACTCTGGTGAAGTTAGGAGACTAGAAGGGCCTCGTTGACTTCGTGATTGTCAAGATGGATGATTTCGACGTGGTATTGGGGATGAAGTTCCTACTTGAACATAAAGTCATACCAATGCCCCTCGCCAAATGTCTAGTCATTACCGGATCTACACCCACCGTAGTTCAAGCCAGTATCAAGCAGCTACATGGGGTGAGAATGATCTCAACCCTTCAATTAAAGAGAGGCCTAGCCCACGATGAACTCATGTTCATGGTCATCCCGATAGAATTAGTTGAATCCACCGAAGAGAAGATCCCCCAAGACGTTCTATTTGTCTTGGAAGAGTATCGAGATGTCATGCCTCAAAGCTTGCCCAAGTCCTTACCCTCATGAAGGGGGATTGACCATGAGATTGAGTTGTTACCAGGTGCAAAGCCGGCCACCAAGAATGCATATCGGATGGCCCCGCCAGAATTGGCCGAACTCCGAAAACAGTTAGATGAATTGTTAGATGCAGGATTTATCAGACCGGCAAAAGCCCCTTACGGAGCCCTAGTACTGTTTCAGAAGAAGAAGGATGGGAGCCTCCGGTTGTGCATCGACTATCGGGTCTTAAACAAGCTCACAGTCCACAACAAATATCCCCTTCCTATCATTACTGACTTATTTGATTGGCTTCACGCCGCTAAGTATTTCTTGAAGCTGGACCTGCGGTCGGGATATTATCAGGTCCGAATTGCTGAAGGAGACAAACCTAAGACGACCTGTGTCATGAGATATGGAGCCTTCGAATTCCTCGTGATGCCCTTTGGCCTCACCAATGCTCCAGCAACTTTCTGTACCTTAATGAACCAAGTGTTTCACGAATACCTCAACAAATTCGTCGTAGTGTATCTCGATGATATTGTGGTCTATAGTGCCTCGTTGGAGGACCATCAACATCACCTCCAACTAGTCTTCGAAAAGCTGAGGAAAAATCAGTTGTATGTAAAGAGAGAAAAGTGCTTTTTTCCCCAAGAGCGCATAAATTTTCTCGGCCACGTGATTGAGTGTGGTCGGATTGGTATGGAAGAGGGCAAGGTGGCCGCGATCAGAGACTAGAGGGTACCATCGTCCGTGACCGAACTACGATCCTTCCTCGGACTAGCCAACTAATATAGGCGGTTCGTAGAAGGATTCTCAAGAAGAATAGGGCCATTAACCGAACTGCTGAAGAAAGATAGCCAATGGAGCTGGACTTCTGAATGTCAAGCCGCCTTTGAGGGCTTGAAGAAAGTGATGATTGAGGGGCCAGTCCTCGGAATTGCCGATGTGACCAAGCCATTTGAAGTAGAGACTGATGCTTCTGACTTCGCGTTGGGCGGTGTCCTCCTCCAAGACAGGCACCCCATCGTGTATGAGAGTAGGAAACTAAATGATGCCGAACGGAAGTATGCCGCCTCTGAGAAAGATATGTTAGCAGTAGTTCACTGCTTGAGGGCTTGGAGACAGTATCTCTTGGGAGCCAAGTTCGTGGTCAAGACCGACAACAACTCCATTTGCCACTTCTTTAACCAACTGAAGTTGTCGTCGAAACAGGCACGGTGGCAGGAGTATCTAGTGGAGTTCGACTTTCAATTCGAACATAGATCGGGGAAAAGTAACCAAGCGGCCGATGCTCTTAGCCGAAAAAGCGAACATGCGGCCTTGTGCCTTTTCGCCCGCCTACAAGTAAGTACGTTGAGTGCAACAGTACGAGAAACTATCAAAACTCACTTGACAAACGAGACAGCAGCGCAAACCATCATACAGTTGGCCAAAGAGGGGAAGACACGCCAGTTTTGGGTGGAAGGCGATCTACTATACACCAAGGGCAATCGCCTCTACATCCTCAGATCTGGGGAGTTACGAAGGTCGCTGATGAAGGAGTGCCATGACACACCGTGGGCAGGACATAATAGTTGGCAGAGGACTTATGCCCTCCTGAAACAAGGCTACTACTGGCCAAGTCTTCGAGACGATGTCATGCAATTTACCAAGACTTACCTTGTCTGCCAACAAGACAAGGTCGAAAGGGAGAAATTAGCGGGTTTGCTGGAACCCCTACCTGTGCCCTCTAGACCATGGGAGAGCATGTCTCTTGACTTCATTACCCATTTGCCTAAGGTGGGAGAGTTCGAATCGATCCTTGTTATCATTGACCGATTCTCAAAATATGCCATTTTCATCCCAACGCCGAAAATGTGCACAGCCGTGATGACTGCCCGTTCTTCAAACACATCGTGAAATTATGGGGTGTCCCCGCGAGCATTGTTAGCGATCGGGACGGAAGATTCACTGGGACATTTTGGACAGATTTGTTCAAAATATTGGGGTCAACACTGAACATCTTCTCTAGTTATCATCCTCAAACTGACGGCCAGACGGAACGCTTCAACAGTATGCTCGAGGAATATTTGCGTCACTTTATCGACGCTAGGCAGAAGAACTGGGTCCAGTTGTTAGATATGGCCCAGTTCAGCTTCAATAGCCAGCAGAGTTCCGCGACTGGAAAAATGCCCTTCGAAGTGGTGTGCGGTAGACAACCACTCATGCCACACTTGGTGGACCACCCTTATGCAGGCAAAAGTCCTCAAGCACATAACTTCACTAAAGAGTGGAGAAAAACCTCTGAGATAGCTCGCGCCTACCTAGAAAAAGCATCAAGAAGGATGAAGAAGTGGGCTGATAAGAAGCGGAGGGCCCTCGAGTATCAAGCTGGGGACAAGGTCCTGATCAAGCTACGACCGGAACAGTTTCGTTTCCGAGGCCAGAGAGACCAACGGCTAGTAAGGAAATATGAAGGTCCAGTGGAGGTAATTGAGAAGGTCGAGAGAACCTCATATAAGGTTCAGTTACTCTCATGGATGAAGATTCATCCTGTCATCCATGTGAGTATCCTGAAGCCCTATCATCTTGATCCCAAGGATGAACAACGAAACATGCTAAGGTGCCCACCGGTCACGATGAAGAATTCCGCTGAGAAAGAAGTTGCATAAATCTTGAATAAACGTACGCGCTATGTTGGAAGACCCAGACGAGAACTGACAGAGTTCTTAGTGAAATGGAAGGATCTCCCTGACGAAGAGATCAGTTGGGAGCGGGTCGAAGATTTGAAGAATGCAGCTCCAGCCATCGCAGATTTTGAACAAGGTCGGTTGACGGGGACGTCAACCAATTAAGTGAGGGAGAATGTCACGGTCATGCTTGTCCAGGGCCTGTTGCCCATGGCCGCATGCCCGATCCAACCCCTTCTAGCATACTTTCATATCATGGGTTGTATTAGCTTAGTTAGCTTGCTTTCTTTACATTTTCATTGTAAGTGACCACTCGCCCTTTTGCATATGCAAGGGTGTCAGTTAGTTTTTTGTTCAGAATGCACTATATGGGGATAAGACTAATCATCACTTCCCCATACCCGGAGTAGTACTCTATAAAGCTGCTGTTGTTGTTTATTGCTTTCTAGCCTACTACAATTTTTCTTTATTTATTCACACTCACAAAAACTGCTTACGAAAACCTTTTCTCCAAACCCGTTTTCTAAAACCGTTTTCCCTAAAACGGGGGTGGAGGTTGCGAGAGGCACTCGGTGTGCCACCGACAGTCCGTATTCGAGTTGGCTGACTTGTTCATGAGCGGGAAAAAGTGCCGTACAATCGCTAAGAGAAGCTTCCGAAAGAGCGATTGTGACAAATGGCAGGAAAGATTGAAAGAGGAGAGCAATCTTACTTCTTTAGATCCCCCGAAAATGCTACATCCAAAACAACTATAAATCGATCTATCAAATAAAATTCAAAACTTTTCACCTTTGAATTTTTAAAAATAGGTTCAAAAGGTCCCAATATATAATTTTTTTGTTCTTTTAAATTAAAAACATAAATTAAAATTTTTTCTCTAAAATTATTTTAAACTAATTCAAAATGTGATATAATTATTTAAAATAACAAAAAGTTACTTGAGAACTTTTAAACATATATACTTATATGTGCTAAAGGTTTAATTAGTTTTCTTCATTGAACTGAATCCCATAATTTGATTTCTAGTCTTCGTGTTGCTCGTTCTGCCGTTGCTATTAATCACCTTTTTTGGTAGATTAATAGCAAGGGTAGATTAATTAATATAAGATGTATATTATTATATCATTCCATGTTTATATTCTATAAATATGGGGTATACTTATTAATATAAGATATATAATTCAAATTGAAAAAAAAAGAAAATACTTGGCCTATATGTTTAATTACTAAATATAAATATATATGTGAAAAGAAAAATACTATGAGAAAAAATTGTTCAAAATTAAACTTTCAACACAATACAAAAATTATAAAAATTATATGCTAACCAGAGCTCAATTCAACTAGCATTTGTGTACATAAATTATACAAGATGAAAAAAACACATAAACAAATATTACACAATGACATTATTAAGGGAAAAACAAAACCTATTATTGTAGTTAAAATAATTTATATGTAATGAAAATCTAAACATGAAAAATATGAAATCTAATTAAATCATTAAAAATCATCAATTAATCGTTACGACCAACACTTGTATAATTTTTGTTTGGCTTTTGTATTTTCAAATACATAGAAATATGTTCATATAGTTTTCAATATTGTTTTTTTTTTTTTTAATTTTAACTTAAATATGAAATAATATAGAACCACTAAATTACAAAATAATGTTTCTTATTAAAATATAAAAATGTAATTATAAAAAAAAGTTTAAACTTTGACTTCTTATTCTTCGTATTTTTTCTTAATTATTTTTATTAGTTTTAGTATAGTTATAAAAACGAAGCATAAAAAATGTAAGCAAATTTCTTTCTTAAATTAAAGTATAAGAGTTTAACCTGGGCCCTCGAATGTCTACAAACTTACTTAAAGTATAAGAGTTTAACCTGGGCCCTCTAATGTCTACAAACTTACTTGAAATGGTGTCTACGAGAATACCTTAAAGTCTCGGCTTGAAAATTCAATTGGTTCGGTCTAGATCCATGTTTCTTCGTCGAGTGCCCGGAAACACCTGAAATGAGCCTTCGACTCTTCCTCCCTTCTCCGACCCTCTTTCCGGTGAGATCAATAGCATCAATTTTGTCTGGGTTTATCTAACAAATTGTCCAAAACGAGCCTTTGAAGTTCTCTTCCTTTTTATACTACTGTCTAACCCTTTACATGAAATCTCCTTAAGGCTCTTCACCCACTAGTGGAAATCAAAGGCCAAGATTAAGCTGTCTGTCTAGGTAACTAAAAGAGAAGTCTAAAACTGAGCGTTTAAATCTGAGCGTTTCGAGCAACTTGATCCTTGTTGGGAAAACTCGATGGAGAGAGATCCTTACTCAACAGAAAATTTCAAAACTCTCTGTTAAATACTCGATAGGAGGACTTGCTACTCGATGGGAAAATCCGACGCTGGGAGCTCACTCAACATACACTCCTCACTCGATGCTCGAACTTAACATGCGAGCCTTCCTTGCTTACCCTCAATACTCGCCTCCTTCTTCGCTCATTTATACTCGACATCGGCAGACTTTACTCGATGCTTGACCCTTCTCAATTACTTATACTCGATGCTCGACAACATTTACTTGATGCTTACCTGACACTTACTCGATGCTCAAGCATCCTTCAGCACGATCAACACTTAGCCAAAATTTCTCTTGTAAAGCCAGATTAATATGTACTGAGAGTTAAGTTTCCTTAACCATTTTTCCTTCTTCAAACTCATCCTTTATCTTGGGATGCACAAATCCAATCTAACTTAGATATTTAACCCAACATTTTGCTTAACTTAAACAATAAACATAATTAAAAATGGAAAAGTAAGGGTGCAATTGTTATTACTCTATATCTATGAACATAGAAATATATTTGTAGTGAGAAGAGTACAACTGTGGGTCTTTAGTGAGGTGTATCCACAGTTAACAAATATTGATTAACTTGATTAATGAGTTTAGCCAATTAATCTCATATCGTTGGAGTTTCTGATCTGCGGGTCCACCAAGTCTCCTTGTTAGCTCACTAGAGGATATTTAAGAGGGATGATTTGAATCGTTCAAACTAATTTGAGGAAACTATGTATTCATGTGATTGATATATAATTGATTATGGATATAATTTATAATTCAAATTAAATTGGAAGGTAATATTTGAATAAGATTCAATTAATTAATTCAAGTGAATTAGATTCACAAATAATTAATTAATAAAGAGGTATTGGACATATACATATAATGTTTATGATAATTATATATCTATATACATTAAATTAGATTTAATAGTTATTTAATTAATGTGCAAATTAAATTAAATAAGTGTTATTTAATTGTGCTAATTAATTAAATAAGTATTTGTTGGGCTTGCTCACTTAATTGCTTGACCAAGAAAAGCCCAAATGATGAAAATGTCTTCAGCTGAAAAGGCCCATGATCTTCCAGCTGATGTGCAACATGTGGTAATCACCACTATCACTATCTGATGGAAGTGACACCACTCTGATGGGAAAAAGGGAAAAAAATAACAAAACAATCTAATTTTCTTTTTCTCTCTCGTTTCAGACTTCTATTTACAGAAGCTTTCTCTCTAACCTTCTTCTTGTTTGATCGTTTGCGTGAGTTTGCTGTGTGAATGAAGAAGAAGATGAAACATGCAATGTGATAAAGAGAAAGAAGAGGAGAAGAGCTACAATGAGATGTACGTGGTTCGGCAATGGAGTGCCTACAACCACGAGAAGGAGAAGAACTTCTATTATTCAAGAGCTAAGTCACTTTTCTTTTACAGATCTTATAGCTTCCTTGTAAGTTTGTAAAAAGATCTATCTACTAAATATAAATGATGCCTATTTATACTTTGAGCTGATACAAGTATTTGCATACAAATTGTAAAGAAAGTGTAAATAGTCGTTGAAGTCTTGATTTGTATGCTTGAGTTTATTTTTATAACCAGTATTAGACTAATTAATTAAATAAGTATTATTTAATTAATTTATTTTGGAAAAGGAAAATAGGAAAAAGATTTGGAAAATGGCTTAGCCATTCTCTATATAAAGATTTCCCTATGGCCCCTTGGAAGATAGACACAGACACTGACAATACATAACACATAAGTGTTATTGTGCAAATTTTTTCCTAAGTCACAAAGAGAATCCTTTCTACTCTCCAAAACCCTTTTCTTCTCTCTCTTTCCCAATAGTTGGATACCACCTATCCCTCTATTGGAGTCATATAGAATAATGAGGTTACTCTCGTAGTAGTATTCGAGATTGTTCAAGAAATCGTTCGTGATCAAGATTGTTAGAGGAGCTGTTCGTTGGAACTTAAAAAGGATTGTTTGTAAAACTTGGGAATCTAAAAAGGTAAGAACGGTTCTAATCTCTTTCCAAAGCATGCTAATTTACATGTTTATATTCTGTTTTAGTATAATGAATTGTTTATGTAAAAATCGAATTGCAGGATGTAAGGCGTTCTCACACAAACGTTTCCACTATGAGATTCGATCCTTTCAATTTGTATTAGAGCCAATTTCTTGCATCCACCTTCTTCGTATTTTTTGAAACAAAATAAGTTTAGAGTGGGTTTAATATTTTGCATTTGGATCATTTGAATGTCGATTTTCAAAATCAGATGTTTTCGATTTTGGCACTAGATTACTTTTAATTTGATTAAATTGTAAGGCCCGTTATATTTTTTTGGGCAATTTAATTCTTGCTTCGAGTCTGTACGTCCGTGTCAATCGAAAGAGCAACGGTTGTTGAAGAGATCGAAAAGAAATGGAGGTGTTTGGGACAAGTTCAGGGTCTAGAAGTAGGAGAACAGTAGCATTTTACCAATCAATGTCACAATGCTACTATCCCAGTCTTGCAACGCTGAGAGGTAGACGTAACGCATCATAGTTGTAGTGTTGCAAATATTGACGGAGTGCTGGTAGAGCGCGAGGATGATGTGGCTGAAGCTGAAGCTGATGGAGTGCTGGCAGCCACGAGGACGACGCGACTGAAGTTGTTTACCCTAATTCCTTTTGTATTTTTTAATTAATTAAATTAATAGTTATATTAATTTAATCATTTTTTTTTGCATTAGGGTGCCAAAATTGGTCCACTTTTTGCTGTTTAATTTAATTATGCATTGGATGTATGTTTAAATTAATTTTGAATTCAATTTATATATTGTATGTTATATAGATTTAAAAATACTCACCTTACGATAAATATGTACATGCATCATAATTAAATATAAGGGTTATATTCTATAGATGTATGATTAAATTAGCATGTTCATGCATAAAAGTATTATGTTAGTGATGTATGATTAATCTAGGCATGTCCATGCATCATACTATATATTAAAATTGTTATAATAAATAGTAGAATGATGTATGTGAATGCTTGTTTTTCATGAATGCTTTATATAATTGTTATATTTACAAATGAAAATGAATTTTCATTGAGCATGACATTACTTAGATAAATATAATTGTTGCATTTAATCGATATCTTTAGATGAAAATTTATAGGTTTTAATAAAGCATTAAAATATAAATGTTGTAGTTTTAATGAGATAATTTAAAATCTATAATCAAGTGTTGCATGCAAACATAGGTCCAAATATTAATTTTAAATAGTTTAAAATTAATCAAGCTAGACTTATGTTTTTCTAATGAGATTAGGAATATGTTTTTCTAATGAGATTAGGAATAGGTTAATCTTTTTAATATGTTTTAATAGGATTAATATAAGTTTAATTAAAAGATTAAATTTATAAAATAATTGCCCATAAGGGACCTTTGTCTATGGAATGTTCTGTCTAGAAGGGGGTATTTAAGCTAACAGAAACGGAACACCTCCACCTGGGAACCGACCTGAAAGATGAATTGAGTAAATATTTTTATAAGCATGCAATAAATGATTGATTTTATTAAAATAGATTAATAAATGAAATCAAGTATTGTTAAATTATTCAATATAAATATTATATCGAGCAAATTAAAAAGGACTTAAATAAATTCATTAGCCGAGTTTTAACTAAGTATAATAAAATTCTAAAAATATTATAATACTTTAGTGGAAGGATATTGGTATATGTGATATATCAAATTTCAACTCTCACGTCCCCAAGAGTTCACACAGTAAGATTTATGCTCGGCTTCGTATCGCTCTGGGCGCAACCTCCATTCGGAAACTATTTGCATGAGTCAGTAACAAGGTGAATGGGGAAAATGTTCATAGTAAGTGGGAGAGGGACACGTGTCAATGTATCCTACGGTCTTCTCCATCAGGTTGCACCGTGAGATTCCTATGGTTTGTCTGTGTGTCGTCTTGGAGTGACCATCTTTTTGGAGGGCTTGATCATAGGGGTCAGAACAATGCAAACTCCAGCAATGGATAAGGTTTCTTAAGTTAATCTTCAATAGTTGTCTTTCCCTTCGATAGCATGTTGAAGCGTACCTCTAGGATCTGAAAATGGGAGGGTCACACTTACGAAATGAATTAAGTTAGTTAATGAATCTTTGATCGAAACAACGATAGTTAAAAAACTATAGGAATGAGAGTTATTATGGGATTAGTGATTGGCTGAGATTGTCTCAATTCAGGGGAGGAGTAGCTAATCACCTTTCAGTGGCTGTTGCTCTGAATCTTTGAAGTAAAATTGCAAAAACGAAATCAGTAGTTTAATTAAGGTTCTATGATTACATATATTTTTGCTGAATTGATTGGATTATTAGTAATGGGTTATGACAAATATAACTAGTACGATCAATTGATTGTTGTATGTTTTAGCATTTCTTCCACAATCATATCTTTGCTTAAAAAATGAGAAATTAACCGGTGAAAACTATGCGGCGTGAAAATCTAACCTGAATACCATTCTAGTCATTGATGATCTACGGTTTGTCTTGACGGAGGAATGTCCTCCAGTCCCCGCTCGAAATGCATCCCAAGCGTTGAAAGATGCGTATGACCGTTGTAAGAAGACCAATGATAAGGTTTGAGTCTACATCTTGGAAAATCTATCTGACATTCTTACCAAGAAGCATGAGACCATGATGGAGTACCTCTAGGAGATTTTTGGACAACCGTCCATTCAGACCCGACACGAGGCCCTCAAGTACATTTACAATGTGCACATGAAAGAAAACCAATCAGTGAAAGAACATGTTCTCGTCCTGATAGTCCAATTCAAATGTCACCAAAATGAACGTTGCGATCATCAATGAAAAGAGTTAGGTGTCTTTTATTTTAGAATCTCTTCTGAAGAGTTTTCTTCAATACTGCAGCAATGCGATTATGAACAAAATATAGTACAATTTGACTACCCTTTTAAATGAGTTATAGAGTTTTATGTCCCTTATGAAAGGTAAAGAACCAGTAGAAGGAAAGACAAATGTTGCCCATTCCAAAAAGTTTCATAAGTGTTCATCCCTTGGAACTAAGATTGTTCCTTCAAGCTCTTATTTTAAGAAGATCCAAACAAAGAAAGGAGGGAAGGGGAAAGATCCCACTGTTGGAAAAGGCAAGGGCAAAGCTAAGGCTGACAAGGGCAAATGCTTCCACTGCAATGTGGATGGTCACTGGAAATGCAATTGCCCCAAATACTTTGCTAATACTTGATTCAAGAGTCACTAATCACGTTTGTTCTTCTTTACAATGAATTAGTTCCTTCCAGCAGCTCTGTTGGGTTTTATGTCATAAAACACGTGATTTGTAAACAATAAACTCATTCTGTAAATCAATAAAGTTGTTATTGAAGTTTGATTCAATAAAGTAGTATTGAATATATAATTGCTTATTTTGCTTTAGAAATAAATCCAATAAACTAAAAGATCCATGACTATTACATGAGTACTTGAACTTTACGTGGAGACATAAGAGTGGATCAGGTTCGAGTAAATAGTCTAAATGATCCATAGTATATGAATAAGGTTGCATGTCTTATTCTGGTAACACTATCGGATGCAGCCCACTCTGTAGTTGTTACAAGGAGTTGTAAAGTCTACAAACGAAGTGATCCTGATTCATCCATGTAGTGACATGAGGAGTGGGAGCGTCTTGTGCAATGAGTTTGCGCAAGATTAGACCAAGAAATAAGTCACTCTTTCTTTATAACGCTTTTTACTGTTAAAGATTGACTATTTCAAAACGATGACTTAAGTAACTTGACCTTAATCTTGAGCTATATTCAGGATTATCCTTAGATTTTCATAGTTGAGAGTTGGCTCAATAGCGCTGACTTAATAAGCCACCCATTTCAGGGGTAAGATCGGGTAGATAGCTGGGGACATAGGGTGCAAGATGTAATTCACTCCTACCTACTTTTAAGGATAGTAGAGAGGTTGTTCCCTTAAGTGATGACTCTGGGTCTTGAACAAGGGTCCCCACCCTCTCATTGGTCCGAAAGGAACTCGGTCTAATGATCAAATCACAAACCAATTGTTCATTAGAGAATCAGTGGGATTTAAGGAACAAGAGGTAATATCGGGGGTAAAACAACTTTTTGACACAATTTGTGAAGGGTTAACTTATTAATCGTGGTTATATCGAGTAGACACATATATCTACAGTGAGAGGAATGCAACTCTGAGCTTTAGTGGAGTGACCCAGTAGTTAACGAATGAGGATTAATTCGGTGTAAAGAGTTTAGCCAATTAATCTTGGATCGTTGGAGCCCATGATCTGCAGGTCCACTAGGTCCCTCTACTAGCTCACAAATGGATTAGCCTTAAAGTAGCCTGATAAGTTGATTTGAAACGTTCAAATTAGAATTAAAGGAATTAGTAATTATATGTGATATAATTACACGTTTAATTTTGGAATTAAACGAAATTGTAAAATTGGTTAATATTTAAATATGATTTGAATATTAAATTCATGGATAGGGATTCATGATAGTGGAATTGATGAGTAATTAATTTGATATTTGATATTAAATTAATTAGAATGAATGAATGAATTATTAATTATTAATTTTATTAGAAAAATTAATTATTGAATTAATTTTTGTAAAATTAATAAAAACTCAATTTTAATTAAAAAATTAAAATTGAAGAGTTAATTTTTAATTTTAATTTTGGAAAAGTTTCAAAATTGAAATAAAAATTGGAAAATTAGAAAATTGGAAAAGTGGGAATTTCCCACTTCTTCAACCTAGCAGCTCATTCATGGTTCCACTATCTTTACAACTCAAATTCTCAAGCTTGAGCTGGAATTCATGTAGAAGGTTTTTTGCTTGAATGTCATGCAATATAAACTTCAATTTTGATGTGGAAATCGATGATGCAATGGAGAGATTTTTGTTGAAAAACCTATTTGAAGAAAAACTTCATTATGCTGAAAACCAGAAAACCTTTCTCCTTCATTTCCCTAATTCAAGCTTATTTTGAGTCTCATAACTCAATCTAAGGCACCAAGAGAATAGTAGGGAAGACTTTGTGGTGGTTAACATCTAAAGGAAGGGAGGATTGCAATTAGAAATCGTTATTCAACAAGTTCTTTAAAGGTTAATGTTGAAACTCTCTTTATAGTTTATGAGCATGTTGAATTTGAAGCCAAAATTAATGAATTAGAATGTGTAATGATCTGGTTTTCTTCCGTTGCTCAATTGCCTAACTTGTTTTGAGGGTATGCAGTCGAGGCTGTAGCTCACATCTTGAATAATGTTCTCTCGAAGAGTGTTTCTGAAATACCTTTCGAGTTATGGAGGGGGGCGTAAACCAAGTTTACTTTACTTTAGAATCTAGGGTTTTCCTGCACATGTGTTAGTGACAAATCCTAAGAAGCTGGAATCTTATTCAAGATTATGCCAATTTATTGGTTATCCTATGGAAACGAGAGGTGGCCTGTTCTATGACACTTAAGAAAATAAAATGTTTGTATCGACAAATGCTACATTTTTAGAGGAAGACCACATGAGAGTTCATAAACCACGAAGCAAAATAGTATTAAGTGAAACTACTGAATAATCAACAAGGGTTGTTGATGCAGTTGGTCCTTCATCAAGAGTTAATGAAGAAGTAAGCACTTCATGGCAGTCTCGTTCTTCTCAATCGTTGAGAGTGTCTCGACGCAGTGGGAGGGTTGTGATACAATCTGATTGCTACATGGGTTTAATTGAAACTCAGTTTATCATGCTAGATGATGGTGTTGAGGATCAATTGTTCTATAACCAAGCAATGAATGATATAGACAAGGACCAATAGGTCAAAGCCATAGACCTTGAAATGGAGTCTATGTACTTCAATTCAATATGGGATCTTGTAGATCCATCTGAAGGGGTAAAACCCATAGGGTGTAAATGGATTTATAAAAGAAAGAGAGATAAAGCTGGAAAGGTACAAACCTTCAAAGCTAGACTTGTAGGAAAGGGTTATACTTAGGGGAAAGGGGTTGATTATGAGAAAACTTTTTCCACTGTTGCTATACTTAAATCTATAAGAATTCTGTTATCCATAGCTACATATTATGACTATGAAATATGGCAAATGAATATCAAGACTACTTTTCTGAATGGAAATCTTGAAGGAAATATCTTTATGTTTCAGCTTGAGAGGTTCATAGCTCAAGGTCAAGAGTAAAAAGTTAGCTAAATCAGTCCATTTATGGGTTGAAACAAGCATCTAGATATTGAAACATTAGATTTGATACAACGATCAAATCTTTTGGTTTTGATCAAAAAGTTGATGAACCCTATATCTACAAGGAAATCATCAACGATAAAGTAGCTTTTCTATACTTTATATGGACGATATCCTACTCATTGGAAATGATGTAGAGTACCTTACTGACATTAAGGAATGGCTGACAACCCAATTCCAAATGAAAGATTTGGGAGATGCGTAGTATGTACTTGATATCCAAATCATTAGGGACCACAAGAACAGAACGCTAGCTCTGTCTCAAGCAACTTAAGAATCACCAACCAAATCGGAAACTCAATCCTAAACTTCGGAGTGGAAGATAGCAGAAGGCGAGTTTTCTGGATGTTGGCAAACGGGCATGAGAAGGAGCATCGTTCCCTGCAGGAGATCCTTTATTAAAACCCTGGAAAGCTACTTCTTCCTCGTTTTGCTTTTCTGTCTAAGGCTCTTTTGGAGTGGAATGAATTCCGCTAATGTCCTGTTCCCCGGGCTTTCCCCACCCCCAGAATTTGTATGCAAGATGAGCCTACAGGAGTGCCAATCAACCGAGCCGCCAGGTTTGAGAATAAGGTGAGATCTCGAAATGATCTTCCAGTTCCGGGGAGAATTCGCAAAACTCCGTTTCCATCGAGAATTGAATGGAGTTTTCCCGTATTTCGACCGGAGAATCTAAGAGAGACATTACTGTCGAGATTCTGACCGAAAAATTCGACATTCCATGCCCTCGGAGAGTGCTTTGTCGTGCTAGGTCACTGCAACTTATATCGACAAAATGTTGTCTTGATTTTTGATGCAAAATGCTAAGTAGGATTTATTACCTTTCCGGCACGGGTTCACTTGTCTAAGGAACAGTGTCCTAAGACGCCTCAAGAAGTTGAGGGTATGAGATGTATTCCCTATGCCTCAGTTGTGGGCAACTTAATGTATGCTATATTCTGCACTAGGCCCATTTATTATACAATGGGAGTAGTCAGTAGGTATCAGTCTAATCCAGGGTTAGACCACTGGACTGCGGTTAAGAACATCCTCAAGTATCTTAAAAGAACGAAGGACTATAACCTGGTGTATGCAGCTAAGGATTTGATCCTTATAGGATACATTGACTCTGATTTCCAAACTGACAAGGATTATAGGAAATCCACACTAGGATCAGTATTTACCCTAAACAGAGGAGATGTAGTGTGGCTAGCATCAAGCAAAGATGTATTGCAGATTCCACTATAGAAATTGAGTATGTAGCGACTTATGAAGCAGCAAAGGAAATAGTTTGGCTAAGGAAGTTCCTAAACAATTTGGAAGTAGTTCCAAATATAGACTCGTCTGTCACCTTATACTGTGACAACAGTGAGGTAGTAGCCATTGCCGATCTATCTACGAAGGCTCTCTCTCATCTAAAGTGTTTGAGGGTCATCTAGAGAATCTAGGTCTACGAGACATGTACTGTGACATCCCAAATATTAGGTAATTTAAAGTATTTGAGAATTGGATTATTATGAAAGGATAATTCAATTTTAATTTTTTCTTAGAGAAGAATTTTGGAATTTACTTTTGATTAAAGGAAAATTTGGGATTTATGTCAATTTTTTAAATTTTAATTTAATTTGAAAAATTGAATAAAACTGAGAGATTTTGATTTTTTTTAAAAATATTTTTGGTGAAGATAATTGGAATTAAATCGATTATTTGAGATAATTGACTTAAAAATTATTTTCCAAAAAGATTTGGATTTTTTTTTTTGTCAATCCAAAAAGGATTTGGATTTTGTAGAAGAAAAGGAAAAGGGTTTGAGTTGTTATAAACAAGTGTTTGAGTTAAGGTTTTACTTATAAGATATTTGAAAAAAAAATAAAATAAAAAATAAAAATCTCTCTCGCCCTCTTCGTATCATGTACAAACCCCCTATCTCCTTTTTCTTTTTCGTACTGCCAACACCTACGCCAACCCTAACTACCGTCTAATCTTCACGTCGCTTCGCCAGAGTTCCCTCCAGCTGACGACACTGCACCGATCACCAGTGACTAGCTATCGCACCTCCGTCTCTGTCAAAGCTCGAAGTCGCCACAAACAACCATCGCATTTAGCCTTAACCGACCAGATCCAAATGTGCTATCAACCGTCCTCCACCGTCATCGCAACCTCGCTGTTGTTTGCTACATCGGCACATCGTCCGTCTGAAGTTGGCAATGCTCGTTTGACGCCATGCCTAGCAATGCCACATCTTCCAGTCCTCAACTCCAGCCATCGCTTTCATGCTCTTACAGAATCTGCCCAGCCTTGTTCGTCGCTGAAATCCGTTGTGCACCACCAAAATATTGTAGTTTTGGGTAAGATTTGAGTTTTAAGGTCTTCTTGAAGATTTTGAATGCTCACTTAGCTTTAGAGGCCAATTCCATATAAACGCATTATGTTTGGATTTTTAGATCCAAGATTTTGAAGATTTTTGGAGACATTGCTCATCAAAGAAGAGACCAACTTTCAGCAGAAAATTATTAAAATTTTGGTGAGTTTTGGGTGAGTAGTTGGGTTGGTTCTCTTTTCGATTAAGGGTAATTGTTGGAAATTTAGTTATTAAATTTTGGTTTTGATTTATGTTCAGATTGGACAAATAACTTGAACGTTGGAACTAATTTTGAACCAAGTCACAATTCTGGTAAGTTGAATTAGAGACATTTGAACCAATTTGGTTAATTGGATTTAGACCCCAAAGGATTAGTTAAAATTTTGGATTCATTACTCTAGGCCATGGTTGCTACATAAAATGGTGATTTATGTTATAGAATTGATTCAAGTTTTCTAAAGGTTTTAAGAAGATTAATTTCGTGGACTAATATTCGTGAACAAATTTGAGGTAAGTAATCTTACTATTGCTACCAACTTTGTGTCAGACGATAAATTTAAGATTAATTTTTATTGATTCCAAGACTGTCTGCATTAAGATGCATGAGGATAAATAGATTGATCTTGATTATGGTTTGAAGTATGTTGCGAGTGCTAGCATGAACTAAGATTATTTTGTTTATACGATTTGCTAGATGAACATTGAGCATGATGATATATATTTGCCTGTTTGTGGGACTATGTTTTAGGATGCATGTTATGTTTAAGATAGCGATAGTTACCTCTACTCTTAAATAGATATCCACCAGAGGTGGTGATCGCTTTTGGGATTTCGCTAGAGGTTTTGTGTTTCCTTCGATATTCACCAGAGATTTGTGTTTCCTTCGGGATTTCACCAGAGGTTTTGTGTTTCCTTTGGGATTTACCAGAGATTTATGTTTCCTTCGAGATTCACCAGAGGTGGTGATCCCCTTCGGGATTTCACCAGAGGTTTTATGTTTCCTTTGAGATTCACCAAAGGTTTGTGGATACACCTAATCTATGGTAGAGTGGGTTCAAATAACCACTAGTTAGCCATCCTATGGAAAGTAGAGGTCTGTGCACGTCCCATTAGAGAGTGACATCTAGAGGACATAGATGTTTAGCCTGACCCTGGTAGTGTGGTTACTTGCTGAGTATTTTATACTCATTTTTCTCATGTTTATTTTTCCGGTAAGGTAAGAACACGTATGAGCCACTGGGACCAGTCTATGCTTCCACTCATGTTTTTAGGATTTTATGTTTTAAAATTTCTAGTCTTGATGTTTGAACTGGAAGTTTTGGTATTTGTATTTTAGACTTTTAAAAGAATTTTCTAGTTCTGTTTTATGGTTTTAACGGTACCCTTCTAAATGAATTTCAATTATTTAGTTTTAATAAAGTTAATTATTTTATGCTATTTATCTGGTTTTACTAAGTCACAAAAAGATGTCAATTTGAATTGCATGCATGCATGTCTATAGTAACGACCTAGTTTAAGTCCTAAGGAGCTGGGTCGTTACAATTGGTATCATAGCCCATGTTTTGGGTTCTGAAGACTGACTTACTATGTAAATCTAGATAGTCCCTGTGGCCCAGTGAGGGATTCTTCGTCATCGCCAGGTATGTCCCTACAAGTAAGAGTTTTTAGTATGTATTACATGAAAATAGTTTGATTTAATGCCTTAGTAGACATGTTTTCATGATAAGGGATCCAGTGAGAACTGATCTTTAGGTACATGTTAGGTCACGAAGCCTAAACTCAGGGCAAGAAGAAAGGTTAGAGGAGGGGTTCAGGACCCCCAAGTGCAGTATCCACAAGTCTAGGACCTTTCCGTGTCGGATGTGCAGAATGATGGAGCCAGTGGAAGTCAAAATGTTCTGATAACTCCAAATCCACCTGGGGCTCAATTTGATGAGGAGGCAATGGCATCAAGAATTGGGGAAGCTATTACATCATCCCTGATGGAGTGGATACAAGAATTGATTTGCAACGCAGTAGTAGAGCAGTAAGCTCAAAATTAGACTCAGCAGGGACCGATACGACCAGTACAGGTGCAACTGATCCAGCCACAAAATCAGAACGTGCAGGACTTGTCTCTTGAAGTTAAACACTTGAGGAATTTAAGAAAGTATAGCCCTCGTACCTTTGATGGGTTGCAAACAGACCTTACAAAGGCAGAGATGTGGATGTCCTCCATTGAGATTATTTTTTGCTATATGAAATGCCCCAAGAACCAAATGCTTCAACGTGTAGGTTTTATATTGATTGATGATGCTAAGATTTGGTGGCAATCGGTCGAGAATTTTATTGACACCAGTAAAGGGCCAGTTACTTGGAACCAGTTTAAGGAGCAATTCTACGAGCAGTAATTTTTGTCGACATGAGGTATAATAAACAGGCAGAGTTCATGAATCTGAAGCAAAGGGTCCTGTTTGTTGCAAAGTAGGAATAAGAATTCATCAAGCTGTCTCATTTTGCTCCCAAGTTGGTGGCCACAGAGGAGGATAAGATAGAGAAGTTCATCTAAGGTCTGAAGGATGAGCTAAGAGGTCATGTAGTGGCCCATGAACCCACCAGTTATGCAATAGTGTTGCGTATAGCAACTAGAATAGATTCCACTATAGAAGGGGGAAACATGAGGTCACATGGTGTAGGATCCTCTTTAGGTCAGAAGAGGAAGGTAGATCAGAGGCCTCCAGAGCCTCCATAAAAGAGACAACGCGGACAGACCTCTACGAAAATGGGGGCAATAGAGCTCCCAGCCTGTAATTGTTAAAGAGAATAAGCCGGTCTTTCGACATGTGGTAGACATCACTAGGGACAATGTCTGGCTAGTATTAGAGTTTTTTTTCGGTGTGGCTAGAGAGAGCACATGTCGGAGAAGTGCCCCAAGAGGAATGCATCTGATAATAGAAGCCAACCTGCGAGCTCGAATTAGGGTGGTTTGAGCTGCCAGCAGTAGTAGGGTAGAGCGTATTCTACCACTCGACAGGAGGCTGAGAAGAAGTCCAACACCGTTGTGACAGGCACGTTCCCAATCTTGGGATACCATGCATTGGTTTTGTTTGACTCGAGTTCATCTCACTCACTCATATCATCAATATTTGTAAAATACTCCATGTTAGAATTAGAACCCTTACAGTATGTTCTATCAGTTTCTACTCCATCAGGAGAAATCATGTTAGCTATTGAAAAGATAAAGACATGTCAAGTAGAAATAGAAAATGATACATTAGATGTGACCTTGTTAGTTTTAAACATGTGTGATTTTGATGTGATACTGGGCATGAATTGGTTGGCTGTTAATCATGTCGGTATAGACTGCTCCTGGAAGGAGGTGTTTTTAACCCTCTTATGGAAGCCAACTTTAAGTTTAAAGGGGTTGGGACTGTGGTTCTACCCAAAGTAATTTCAGCTATGAAAGGAAATAGGTTGCTTAACCAAGGTACTTGGAGTATCTTGGCTAATGTTATTGACACTAGAGAGGCTGAAGTCTCATTGACTTTAGAATCAGTAGTAAAATGTTGGGATTGGTGTCCTAAATCTCTTTGGTATTCTCGTAGTTTGTAAACATTGTATAAACAAATTGTTATTAATAATAATTGTTATATTATGAGCATACACTCAATCCAATAAACTAAGATCCTAGGTTATTTTATGTAATTTAAACATGTATGTAGAGATATACAAGTGGATCATGTTTAAATGATAACCTACATGCCGTGTAGTAGATGGATAAGGTTGGGTACCTTTTCCTGATAACAATACGGATACGACCCGCTTTGTGGATATTACAAGTGCTATTTGTCCTCAGAATCCCAATCCTGTAACAAGCCAATAATCCACTTAGTGTCACACCCCCTCCTAGATTACCCACCTAATCTAGAAAGAGGCGTGAAGATGCTAAACATCACCTCCCCCGATGACATTTAGCATCTTACTAACCAACTTAACCTGTGCTTAAATCTGAACAGTTACACAATGATCCTTTAGTACATTTAATTTCCATTCAGCATATTCCATATTACGGTATCCAAAAGCAAGTTTCATAAACTTTCTATCTCCTGTTATATACAAACCATGAACAAAGTTTAGACACAACGGAAACACTTTCAGACATTACACAACAAAAAAATTCCTCTTGTCCCGTACTCCCAAAACCATGACACGTAAGGTTCGTGATATCAATCTATTTACATCAGTGCAAGGCCTACAATGTAGCAGGAGACTCTTGTCGTGTGGCAGTAAACAACTCAGAGTGTTTCCGAAACTTTAACGCTACCTTGGGGGGGGGGAGGGAAACATAAAACATCGAAAGCATGAGCTAATGCCTAGTGAGTGGTAATTGAATATAAACATAAGTTATTGCTTTCTAAATCATCAATAAAAGTAATTAAATCATTCAACAAAACATTGGCCAAGTATAAAAGATTCAATAGCATCTCAAACACGTGCTAGTAAAACAGTGGCATGATCAACTCAGCACGTTTTAAAGCATTCAATCGTTATCAGAAAACAACACCAACTCAGTCCCAAATACTCGTTTACAATAGCGGGTTACTCTGGACAAAGAATGCCCCCTGTGGTGTAAACCAAATCACAAGGTCATACATGCACGTAGAGTTGCCTTAAGGCTAAGCATAGATACACACCACAGGCCCAGGTTATTCTGGACTCCCCGGTATACTCTGGCCACATCTGACCCCGGTGGTAGCCACCTGATAGCTTGGGTGGCACTACAGGCGAAGGTTCCTCTGGACTTCCCGGTATACTCTGGCCATATCTGACCCCGGTAGCCCCTTGATCGCTTGAGCAGTACTACTGAAACACATTCAAGTAGCATGGGAACATAACCATCTCTCGGGTACAAGAATCAGTAGTTTGAAACCATTTCCACAACCATTCAACAACCTTGATTCCATCATCAAGAAGTTTTCATAAAAACCATACAAATCACAAGTATGTAAACTCTGATTTCAAACTACGTTTTGATAAATCAAGATTGTATAAAACCATCGAGAGTTTAGAAATCATGATTTAAACATTTTTGAAATATCAGTCAAGTAAAACAGATCATGTCATCACATTTCATAAATCATAGCATACTATCATATATAATTACTTTCTATATTAAAACATCCGAAAATAAACCACTCACTATCACTGGCATGAGCTCCTTGGGTTGTAAGCCTTTCCAACTTCAATTTGACCTGAAATAAAGTCCCAAGGTTACTAGACACTCATGATAGGTAAAATCAACCAAAACAGCCTATAGTGATTCAATGTAACCACTTGAACTCATTTTAACACTTAAACATTCACATTTTGCTCCTTAAATCCATTTTCCTCACATTACCCAAAATGGCCCAAAAACCAGTTTTTAATCCAAAATTATTCATTCTAGGGTCAAAATATCAAGAAAATCTTAATTAGGATTAAAAAATGCTCACAAATACCCAAAATGCTAAAAAACAAGCAATTGGGCACTAGAAATGGGCATGGACGTGGGCTGTGGGCGTGGGTGGGCGAGGCTGGCCGTGGGTGGGCAGGGCTGAACGGGCTGAGGCGTGCTGAAGGGCGCTGGCATGGAAGGAGGCGCGCTGGTGGGGCTGGCAGCCTTAGGGGGGGGTGGCTGGCCTGCTGCTACCCTGTTCGAGAAAACACTGGTTTCACTTTAACCAACTTTTCACCCAACTTAAAGCGCAAATTTTCACATACTTCCCTCATGAAATATGTTAATAAACCTTTAAGCTAACTAACCTCAAAATTACAGCTCTTAACTCGTATTCCAGAGCTCAAAATCTCTCTTGGACTACACCTTACTCGGATTTTCCAGTTTTCCGGGCAACCTTCATTATTTTCATGATTTCTTCAGTTTTCCGATCCCAAATCTCTTGAGCAGCCCTAGAATAGACTCACAACTCAATAAGATTTAATCTGGTTTAAATATGAAAGATTTTTCTCGAGTATTTTGGGAGAACCATCAGATTCTTCAGATCCTAAATTTCTGGCCGAAGCTGCACACTTTTTCCTCCAATCAAAGTCCTCCACCCAGCTGCTTGTTTGCCCTACTACGTGGTTTTTTATTTATTTTCCTTATTCTTTGTATCCTTACAAGACTTATCAAGTTAAATTAATTTTAGATCTTAGCAAATTAATCCAATAATATTTTTTTAAAAAAACAAACAACTCCAATGCCCCTCTCAGCTAACTTGCATTTCCTACAAAATTTGTTCTTTCTTTCCTTGTAACCTTTAGCCAATAACAAATCATGTTCACTATACAAGTGCCAAATCATAAAAAAATTGTTCAAATAATAAAATGTATTATTACATTTCTAAAAGAACTTGCATTTGTTAAGTAATTTCCAATTTTCATTCCAACACTTAAAATTAGAACTTTCTTAGGTCATACAATCCAAGTTATTCATTTAGGTACATAAGCTCACTTATCTAGGTTGATGCTAAGCATAAACAAGTGAAAAAGGGACAAGGGCTTACACTTAGAGTCTCGTATTTAGGGTTAGAATAAACTTGGAAGACTTTCTTAACCCTAATCCTAGCTTACCAACCCCAAAAGACCTAAATAAAACCTCCAAACTATGAGAACAGCTGTTGGACGCAAAGTTGTCTTTTCTGCACCCTGTTTTGTCAATTGGACGCTTGACTCTCCTTGCCCAATGCTTGGACTCTTGTTTGGACGTCTATCCAACCTTACCAACGCCTGGTCAACTTTCAGGATACCTAGTGCTCAAACCTAACTCCTGGATACCACTTCTAACGCCTGGAATTCTTCCTCCAAAGCCTGGATCTCACTTCAAACGTCTAAAACCTCTCTTCAAATGCCTGGACCTGCTCCCAAACGCCCAAAGCTTTCCCTCAAATGCTTGGACCTTTCCCTAAACTCCCAGAACTTCCTTTCAAATGCCTGGACTTGTTTTTAAATGCCTAGAGCTTCCCTAGCCCTAATTTCCTCTCCAACTCTCTCTTTTATGAAATCCTTTTGAGAGAACTCTGAATGATTGAAGTGAAGTGAGAGATCCAAGGTATTTATCGGCCTTAGAAGCCCATCCTTGTCATGCCTACATGCCTCAGACACCTGACACCTCCACCTTGCATGGAGTTGAAGTGCCCTCTCCAGGTGAAGCCAACGCCCAGCCCAAGCCACCTCCTACTTGTATGTTACTTGATGTGTCCTTCTCCAATCATGTCTGATGCTTGGTGCTTGCTTGAAGTGTCTTACTCACATTTTGCATACTTCAAGCTTGATTCTAAGCCGTCCACCTATTTTTGAGACTCTCAAGGTTGCATTTGGTTAAGACACATCAACCCTAATTAGCCCTACTCCAGCGCATGGCTCCTTGAAAGTGTCCCCAAACTTCCAACTTCAACCATGCGTCTAAGGTGAAGTCCAGTGCCTACCTACTTGGTGTTTGTGTGTCCAAGGCCAATCCTTTGTGACTTAGACTTCCCTAAGTGCTCCCCAAAACAGTCAACTTCCTCACCTAGGCGTCCAAGCATGCTATGTCCTCAAGACATGCATTTCCCTTTTTTCTCTTAGGGTTCTTGTTTTAGCTTCCTCCTCCATGGTTACTTCAAGCTCCAATATTCCCTTTCTTAGGTTTAAATTGGCTTTTATTTATCCTCCCATGTGTCCAACATGCCCTCTGGGTGTCCAACCTTTAAACTCTAAGGTTTTACCTCCTGATTAGGTCATATGCTTTCCAACACTTGGCCAAATTTTCAGCTTTGACCTTTATGCATTCCTTACCTCATTTCCATGCGTCCATCCCCTATCTTTCACTTGGTTATGCCTAGATCAAAGTATGGTTGTCCATAACTTAACCATTTCTTCCCCCTAGGCATTTAACCTATCCAGATTACTAGAGTTTCCCTAACATACGTCCAAGTGAGCAGTTCTATCCTAGGGTTGTGTCCAAGGTTCCTACCTTTTCTAGTTGTGCTTCTAGCTTCGAGATGACTCATTTTATACTTAAGACTTAGTCCAATTTTCTCCTTCTTGCCTATGAATTTACCTTGTCTCCCAACACTTAGCCAATTTGTTTTCTTCCATTTCCAGGCCAATTCTAGGTTCAAAGCATAGTCTTGACACTTAGCCAAAATTCTACCCTCCAACCTACTATGCTTCCAACTCTTGAATTCTTTAACATTTAGCTAAACTTTCCCTCTCAAACTCCTCCTTTATTCCTATTTAAACCACATGGTCTCCATATTTAGCCATTTTCTTGACTACTAAAGGTGACTACTTGATGCCACCTCCAAAGCATGGTTCTAATACTTAGCCAAATTTCTGCTTTTAAATTTTCCAGCTTGGGTTCCCATCAAGTATTCTTAACTCCAAGGCATATTTAGGGACTTAGCCAAACTTTTTCCTTCTAAGGCTTTAATTATGAGTTCTTCTCTCAACCTAAGGAATACTGCGAAGGTCCGGGTGTTATAGGAGTATCCTAGACAAAGAGTTTGTATAAGACCGGACCACGAAATGACTAGTATCATTATATAACGTCGTTAATAATAGAGACTTACATTTCACTAGGATGACCACGGTTGACATGACCTGAATCTTGAGTGAAATGTGAACTCCTGCCTATGAAGGCAGTTATTTGATTTATATGGGTGAGAGTGGCCAGATTGTCAACTCAATATACCTACCATTTTGGGGATTCGTCTGATTGAGGAGCTGGGAACACAACTGCACAAGATGGAATTCACTCCTTCCCTGATGTCGGGATAAGTAGATAAATTGCTCCTTTAAGGGCTGATTCTAGGGCTCAAACAATGTGGCCACACCCTCTCTTGGCTCGACAGGGACTTGGTCATAGCTGGACTATGACTTATTGTTCATTAGAGGAACCAGTGGTACTTAAGGAGTTAGATGTAACTACAGGGGCAAAATGATAATTTTGGCCTAGCTGTACTTACGAGATATTGTGAAGGGTCATCTCACTATTGATTGGTTATATCTAATGGACATAGAAATATATCTATAGTGCGAAGAGTGCAATTGTCGTTCTTTAATGGAGTAACCGACAGTTAATGGATGTTGGGTAATTTAATTAAAGAGTTTAATTAATTATCCAAGTACCATTGGAGCTTCAATCTACAGATTCATAAGGTCCCATCTGTAGCTCAACAGGGGTTATTGAGAATTAATTTTGGATTAATTTGAATTGTTCAAATTAATTATATATGATATAATTAATGTATTTGATACATTATAATATAAAATTTATCTTGAGAGGATTTAAATATTTGAATATGATTCAAATACTAATTATATGAATGAGATTCATATAATTAATTTGTTTTTAATATAAATATGATTTATATTAGATATCATAAATGGTAGAGAGAATATTAAATATTTAAATATGATTCAAAGATTAATTGTGATTCAAATATTAATTGTACGGATGCGATTCATATATTTAAATTTAGTACAAATGTGATTTATACTAAATACCACGATTAACTGAGAGAAATAGAACTATAGGTTATATTGTATTTGATACAATAAAAAAACTATAGATTATATGTTATATTTGATATAGCATATATATATATATATATATAACAAGTTAGTTATTATATATATATATAAATATATATTGTATTTAATTTAATTCAGAATTAAATTAAATGAAGGAGTTACGAAAATAACTCCATCCCTACTTTTCTTTTCAATCTATCGTGGAACTAGTGAATGGGGCAATTAGTTTTTCATCTTCTTCTTGATCTCTCTAAATGTCAAAGAGAGCTCTCTGAAAAAAAAAAAAGGGTTCCCTCTCATCATCTTCTCCTTTTTCCAAAAGAAGCAGAGTGCACCACACCGGTCATATTCTCATCCTTAGATAATACAAAAGGTTCTCAAGTGGTGGTGTCATCATTTGGAGAACGAAGGGTTCATGATCCGAATCGAGGAAATTCGTGAAGACCATTTTGCTTCAAGGGTAAGTCCATTTTCTTCCCTAATTCTTTTATGTAAAAGCATGCTGTAATTTATTAAATGCATAATTTATTCTGTTTTGTAAAATTTTGTGATTCTGTGAAGAAGTGGAATTGAGACTGATCTTCCCGCTTTCGCACAAGAACCTTCACCAATTTTCTTCATAAGAGACTACCCAGATGTTTTTTCAGAGGATCTCCCAGGTTTTCTACCACATCGGGAGATAGATTTTGCTATCAAGTTGGTGCTAGGCATAAATTATATGCTAAGTTTTCTAAATGTGAGTTTTGGTTGAAGCAAGTGTCCTTTCTAGGACATGTGGTGTCAAAGGAAGGAGTATCTATTGACCCCACAAAGATTTAGGCAGTTACAAGTTGGCCTTGTCCAACCATAGTCCAGGTGTGTAGTTTTCTAGGGTTAACAGCTACTACTAATGATTTGTGAAGGATTTTTCTTGCATAGCCACTCCCCTGACTCAGTTGACTAGAAAAGAAGCTTTCTTTGTTTGGAGTAAGGCTTGTGAAGATAGTTTTTAGAGTTTAAAACAAAAGTTAGTTATTGCTCTAGTTCTTACAGTGCTAGATGGGACGAATGGTTTCGTTATTTACAGTGATGCCTCTAAGAAGGGTTTGGGGTGCATGTTAATGCAACAGGGTAAGGTAGTTGCTTATGCCTCTTGTCAATAAAGAACCATGAACGGAACTATCCTACACGTGATTTGGAATTGACAACAGTGGTTTTTGCCTTAAAGATATGGAGGCATTATTTATATGGAGAGAAGATACAAATTTTCATCGACCATAAGAGTTTAAAATACTTATTCACATAGAAGGAGTTAACATGAGACATCATAGGTGGTTAGAGTTGGCGAAGGATTATGATTGTGAGATTTTATACCACCCAGGAAAGGCAAATATAGTGACAGATGCTCTAAGTAGGAAGGTAGCCTATTAAGTAGCCTTTATTACTAGACATACTCATCTATGCAAGGACTTTGAATAGGCTAAGATTGCAGTAGTAGTAGGGGAAGTCACTGCACAGTTGGCGCAGTTGTCGGTACATTCGATCTTGAGGCAAAGAATTATTGATGCTTAATGGAGTGATCCTTACCTTATTGAAAAAGTTGCAAGGTGGAGTTAGGTTAGAGTGGTGAGTTCTCTGTGTCCAGGGATAATGGTCTCCTCTATCAGGGATGCTTGTGTGTACCAATAGATAGTGACCTTCAGAATGAGCTATTATTAGAGGCTTATAGTTCTCCATTTTCGATACATCCTGGTAGTACCAAGATGTACTGAGACTTGAAGTGTTGTTACTGATGGAATGACATGAAAAGAGAGTTAGCCGAGTTCATCAGTAAGTGCATAGTGTGTCAACAAGTGAAAGCCCCGAGGTAGAAGTCAACAAGCTTATTACAGCCCCTAAGCGTACCAGAATGAAAGTAGGAGAATGTGTTTATGGACTTCATCATGGGGTTGGCCTGAACAAGAAAGGGGTTTACCGTAATTTGGGTTGTAGTAGACAGACTCACTAAGCTAGCACATTTTATTCCGGGGAAGTCTACTTTTTCGGTGAATAGATGGCTGTAGATATACATGAAAGAGGTGGTAAGATTGCATGGAGTACCTATATTCATTATGTCAGACGAAGACCCTCGTTTTACATCTAACTTTTGGAAGAGTCTTCAAATCGCGTTGGATACTCGATTGGATTTTAGTACAGCTTTTCACCCACAAACTGGTGGTTAGAAAAAACGTTTGAACCATACATTAGAGGATATGTTGCACGCTTGTGCGTTAGAGTTTTCAGAGAGTTGGTATTCTTACCTACATTTGATGGAGTTTGCATATCATAACAGTTATCATGCTACCATTGGCATGTCGCCATTTGAGGTTTTATATGGAAAAGAGTTGCAGGACTTCTATATGTTAGGATGAGGTTTATGAGAGGAAGTTGCTAGGACTTGAGCTAATGCAGACTACGAATGAGGCAATACAGAAAATTAGAGCACATGTTTATAAAGCCTAGAGCAGATAGAAAAGTTATATTGATGTTAGGCGTAAAGACCTGGAGTTTGAAATGGTGACAAAGTGTTCTTGAAGGTGACATCTATGAAAGGTGTTATGAGGTTTAGAAGAAAAGGGAAGCTAAGTCCACGATTTATTGGGCCGTTCGAGGTCTTGGAGCAAATTGGTCATGTAGCTTATCGGTTGGCATTACCACCGTCTCTTTCTTTAGTTCATAATGTTTTCCATGTCTCGATGTTGAGGATGTGTGTGACAAATCCGTCCCATATGGTGGACTTTGAACCATTATAGTTGAATGAGAACTTAAGTTATGAGGAGAAACCTGTTCGAATTCTCTCCAGGGAGGTGAAGACTTTACGCAATAGGAAAATAGCACTTGTGGAAGTTCTATGGCAGAATCACCAGTTCGAGGAGGCTACATGGGAGCAAGAGGATGAGATGAGAGCCAGTAGTCGGAGCTTTTTCAGGGATAAACATCGAGGACGAAAGTTTCTTAAGGAGGGAAAAATGTGACATCCCAAATTTTTAGGTAATTTAAAGTATTTGAGAATTATTTTGGATTTTTTTTAAGGTTGAATTGGATTACTGTGAAACGATAATTCAATTTTAATTTTTGCTCAGAGAAGAATTTTGGAATTTACTTTTGATTAAAAGGAAAATTTGGGATCTATGTCAAATTGTTTCAAATTTAATTTACTTTGGAAAATTGAATTAAGATGGGGAGATTTGGATTTTTTTATGAAAATAATCGGAATAAATCGGTCATTTGAGATAATTGATTTAAAAATTTGTTTCCCAAAAAGATTTAGATTTTTTTTTTTTTAAATCCAAAAAGGATTTGGATTTTGGAGAAGAAAGGGAAAAAGGTTTGATTTATTATAAATAAGTGTTTGGGTTAAGGTTTTATCTATAAGTTATTTGAGAAAAAAACAATAAATAAAAAATAAAAATCTCTCTTTCGCGCTTCATAACGTGCATAGACCCCCTTCTTGTTTTTCTTCTTCGCACCGCCAACACTCACGCCAACCCTAGTCGTCGTCCAATATTCACATCGTTTCGTTAGAGTTCCCTCTAGCCGATGATGTTATGCCAATCACTATTGACCAGGCACTGCACCTCTGTCTCGATCGAAGCCCAAAGCTGCCGCAACTAGTCGCCACTTCTAGCCTCAACTGGATAGATCCAGCCACGCTGCTAGCCGTCCTCCACCATTGTCGTAACTTAGTCTGTGTCGACGATCGACACCGAATGACACCACAGCTTCCAGCCCTTAACACCAACCGCCGCCTTCACGCCCTAACCGAATCCACCTTCTATCACTGCCCAGCCTTATTCGTCATCAAAATCCGCCATGCATTGCTGGAATATTGTGGTTTTGGGTAAGATTTGAGTTTTAGGGTGTTCTTGAAGATTTTGAATTCCCACTTAGTTTTGAGGTCAATTCCGAATAAACGCATATTTGGATTTTTAGATCCTAGATTTGGAAGATTTTTAGAGATGTTGCTTATCAAAGAAGAGACCAATTCTTGGCAGAACATTGTTAAAGTTTGGTAAGTTTTGGGTGAGTAGTTGGGTTGGTTCTCTTTTGGATTAAGAGTAATTGTTGAAAATTTAGTTATTAAATTTTGGTTTTGATTTATGTTTAGATTGGACAAATAAATTGAACTTTGAAACTGACTTTGAACCAAGCCACAATTCCAGTAAGTTGAATTAGAGACATTTGGACTAATTTGGTTAATTGGACTTAGACCCCAAAGGATTAGTTAAAATTTTGGATTCATTACTCTAGGTCATGGTTGCTAAATTAAATGGTGATTTATATTATAGGATTGGTTCAACTTTTCCAAAGGTTTTAAGAAGATTAATTTCATGGACTAATATTTATGACCAAATTTGAGGTAAGTAATCTTACTACTGGTACTGCCTTTGTGCCAGGTGATAAATTTAAGATTAATTTTTTAGGATTCCAAGATTGTCTGCATCGAGATGCATAAGGATAAGTATGTTGATCTTGATTATGTTTTGAAGCATGTTATGAGTGCTAGCATGACTAAGATTATTTTGTTTATATGATTTACTAGATGAACATTGAGCATGATGATATATATTTTCATGTTTATGGGACTATGTTTTAATGTGCATGTTATGTTTAAGATAGTGATAGTTACACCTACCAGTAAATAGATACCCACCAGAGGTGGTGATCTCTTTCAGGATTTCACTAGAGGTTTGTGTTTCCTTCGGGATTCACCAAAAGTGGTGATCTGCTTCTGGATTTCACCAGAGATTTTGCGATTCCTTCTGAATTCACTAGAGGTTTGTTTTTTTCTTCGGGATTCATTGGATGTGGTGATCCCTTTCGGGATTTCACTAGTGGTTTTGTGTTTCCTTCGGGATTCACCAGAGGTTTGTAGGTACACCTAATCTACGATAGAGTGGGTTCAACTAACCACTAGTTAGCCATCCTATGGAAAGTAGAATTTTGTACACGTCCCACTAGATAATGGCATCTAGAGGATTTTATACTCATTCTTAGCCTGACCCCAATAGTGGGTTACTTTCTGAGTATTTTATACTCATTCTTTCTTACATTTATTTTTTAGGTAAGGGTAAGAATACGCCAGCGAATGACAAGCAGAATCCATGAACGAGCCACTGGGACAAGTCATATGCTTCTGCTCATGTTTTCAGTATTTTATGTTTTAAAATTTCTAGTCTTGATGTTTGAACTCGAACTTTTGGTATTTTTGTTTTAAACTTTTAAAAGCATTTTCTAGTTTTGTTTTATGGTTTTAAGGGTACCCTCCTAAATGAATTTTTAGTTATTTAGTTTTAATGAAGCTAATTATTTTATGCTATTTATTTGGTTTTACTAAGTCATAGATAGATGTCAATTTGAATTGCATGCATGCATATCTATAGTAATGACCTAGTTCAAGTCCTAAGGAGTCGGGTCATTACATGTACATTGTATAATCTATGGCAAGTGGAAGATGTGTAATGGGTATATGGATGCCCTAGTTCATTATATTTATCTACAATAATCCTGCCTTTTGAATTATGATATTATGTACAACCCACTTACCAGAGTTTTAGTTCAAGTGGGAGTTTGTTGGGTTTTATGCCCTAAAACTTGTAAATAGTAAACGTTGTTAATTGACCGCCGTTAATAAAGAGTTATAGATGTTAATTCAATAAATATTATCGTTTGTGTTGTTTGTCTATTTTTGTCTTAATAACCCTAAATCCAATTAACTAACATCCAAGGTTGCCTTATGAGTCTTGAACTGTATGTGAAGACATACATGGATCAATGTTCAAGATACAGCCTGAAGGGTCTATAATATAGGGATAAGGTTGGGTACCTTATCTTGGTAACACTATAGATATGAACCACTTTATATTTGATACAAACATAATGATTCAATGCGTTCGTGTAGTTGACATGCGAGTGGGGATATCTTATACAATGAGTTTGCATAAAACTAGATTGCGAAATAGTAACCATTAGATGTAACACCGTTAACTAGTTAGGTTCTTATTTCAATAGGACAACTAAGGAAACTTAGTCTTAATCCTGAGTGTATTATGAACTCCTATTCATGAGGGATTGTCCCTTAATTTGTATGGGTGAGGTGGCTAGTTCACCGACCAAATATGCCTACCATTTTGGGGACAATATCGAGTGGGCAGCTAGGAACATAATAATACAAGACAGAATTCACTCCTTCTTACCTTAAGGGTAATTAGATGAGTGTTCCCTTAGGTGGTGTCTTTGGGACATGAACAAAGGATCTTACCCTCTCATTGGCCTAAGAGGGGTTTCTGTTTATTAGTTGAACCATAAACAAATAACCCTTACTATGGATCTGAAAACGGGGAGGGAAGAAAACATTTGAAAACGGGGTGAGCTTACGCCCAGTGAGTAACTTAAGAAAGATAATTGATTCTCATGCAAATCTCAATAAAGAGTTTAACTGAAATATAAGATTCTACAGTACTTGTACTGCAGTATAAACATTTTCCAAGCATAAAACATATAAAGCTGTTTTAATCATAAAACAGTAAAACTGTTTCTCAGTTGAGAATAACCCTTACTATGGATAAAACAATCCCAACACCGACTACTAGTCAAGAGAGAACCCTTTTGCTCAATCTCTGACTTTACCTACGTGCACGTGGCCATACTAAGTACCGTTATACCTTAGGTACTTCTGTTTAGATACCTTCTCAAACGTCCTTCAGTATCTGGTTGGTTTGGTACCTTCTCAAACGTCCTTCAGTACCAATAGATACCTTCTCAAATGTCCTTCAGTATCTAGTTGGGTGGATACCTTCTCAAATGTCCTTCGGTATCACGTTTTAAGTAAAAACTAGTCATAAATGACTTTCTCTATAAAGCACGTAAAGTATAACACATAAAAAAACATAGCTTTAAAGGTATTAATGCATGTTGAGTATATTTAACACATATAAATCTCTTTTCAACAATTTCTCACACATGCATGCGTTTAAAACATAACTCATGGTTTGTTTGGAATTCACTTTATAAAACTAGCTGGCATGAGAATAATCTTCTTTAAAACATTCTTTCTATAACACGTTGTAATCAAACATTTTAAGCAATTGTTTTAGTCAAAACATTTTAGCCACTCACCTTGATTGCTTAGGAGCTTTTCACTCTAGTAGCTCCCTTTTCTACCTCGGGCTCCATTTTCACCCCTAGAATTTAGATTCAACTTATAGCTAAAATTACTCATAGTTATAAATCTTATTTTAGACAATTCCTTCTACAAACATATTCTAAAATGTCTCAGAAAGCTTATCCTAAAATTTGAGCTAAGAACTCCTCGTGGTTTGGCCGGAATCATAGAATCTTCAAGACTGGCCTAAACTGATTCGACAGCCTGACCCTTATGTCTTCTTCTCAGTTTCCAGCCCGATCCCTTTGAGCTTTTCTTCCGGCAGCCCTACCCTGAACACTAGACTTTCAGAACTTTTAGGTGGCTTTGAAATCACTCCAAACGCACGAGTAAATTGGGAGAACTCCTCGTCCCAATTTGATGCGTCCTCTTCAGACCTCACTATCCAATGCGTCCTCTATGACTAACGCATGGATTGGCTCCAACGCAAGGTTTGCTCAACTTTCCCACTCTTTTTACTGTATTTCTGAATTGTGAACTAAAAATGAAGTCTCTTGGCTCTATTTATAGGCGTCCAAACCTTCTCCAGAGTTGACACCACCTACTTGGCTGCATGGCCAAGTGTCTCATTCTCACCCCATTAATGCAATGCTGTGATCATCGCAAGCTAAGTGTCTTCCTCCTGCGTAGCCAGCGCATGAGCTTCCAATCAGATGCCACCACCTTAATTTCTTAAGGCTTAAGGCTTTCCTTCCAAGAAGACACATGGTTTTGATGATGTTCTTCTGCTGATCTCATCCCTTGTATGCGTCCAACTCTTAGATGTTCAACACATATTCCATACTCAACACATAGCATATCATCAACGCATAGCAAGCCAATTCACTATCATTACAATTCAACTTAGCCATCGCAAGGAGCTAACCATCACCAACGCATAGGGTGACCGTCCGTCCTTGACGCATGGTTCACTAGGTAGCATTGCACGACTTGCTTGGCATAGGCGCATGGTGCTGGCCACCAACGAATAGGCGTGCTGCATAGGCTGGTCACTCGACGCATGGGCACGCTGGTCGCTAGATGCATTGAGCGTGCTTGGCTGCATGGGCTGCGCGCGACGTCTTGATGCTTGGCCGGGTGCTTTGGCGCATTGGCGTGCTGCTTCGACGCATGGGCATGCGGTGTATGCTGTGTTGGGTTGTATGTCCTAAAACTCGTAGTTTTTGTAAATAAGTGAATTTTAGTATATATGAAGTTATTCAAGTGAATTAATTGTTTATTCTAAATCCAATTAAACTACGTACCTTTGGTTATTATTATGAATACTTGGACTTTATGTGGAGACATAAACAGGATCAAAGTTCGAGTAAGTAGCCTAAATAGTCTATAGTACATGGATCAGGTTAGGTATCTCTTCCTGGAGACACTATTGAATACGACCCGCTTCATGATTGTTACAAATGTTGTAAGGTGTCATAAATGAAGTGATCCTGATTTGTTCATGTAGAGACATGTGAGCGGGGGTATTCTACATAATAATATTGTGTAAGACTGACCCTGAAATAATCATTGTTACGTATTAACACTGTTTACGATTAACATAGATTAATTTCACTTAACGATGACCTAGATAACTTGATCTGAATCTTGAGCTATCTATGAACTCCTGTTTATTCAGAATTATCCCTTGATCTGCATAGGTGAGAGTAAGCTCAATAGCACTGCTCAATATTCCTCCTATTTCAGGGATAAGACTGGGTAGCTAGCTGGGGACATAGAATTTACAAGACGGAATTCACTCCTACCCAAGTTAGGGATAGTAGAAAGGTTGTTCTCTTAAGTGCTATTCTTGGGTCTTGAACAATGGGCCCCATCCTCTCACTGGCCCGAGAGGGAATGGATTTAGTGATTAGATCCTAAATCAATTATTCATTAGAGGGACAGTGGTACTTAAGGAGAAAAGATGTAACTCAGAGGTAAATCGGTAATTGACCTAGCTGAAGTTATGAATGACCTATGAAGGATTGACCTATCGATGACGGTTATATCAAATGGACACAAATATATCTACAGTGAGGAGAATGCAGCTAGGGGCTTTGATGGAGTGTCCTGTTAGTTAACGAATGTTGGTTAACTAGGTTAAAGAGTTTGGTCGATTAATCTCGGATCGTTGGAGATCATGATCTGTAGGTCCATTAGGTCCCTCTACTAGCTCATAAATGGACTAAAATCTTAGATAGTGTGGTGAATGAGTTTGAACCATTCAAATCTTGGCTTAAGGAATGAAAGTAAGATATATACGATATATCGACGTTTAATTACGAATTTAACGAAAAAATAGAGTTAATTATAATATTTAAATATGATTTAAATATTAATTATATGAATAGGGATTCATATCGTTTTTTTAGAAAAATTGGGACAAGTGGGAAAAAATAATATTATTTTATATTAAAATAATATTATATTAAATTCAATTAATTAAATATTAAATTATTTGTATTTATTTAAAATTAAAAATAAATTTTAATTCAATTTTTGGAAATTCATTGAAAAATTGATTTTAAAATTGATTTTTGAAGATTGGATTTTCCCACTAACTAAGCTAGGAGCTTGGTTGTCTTCTTCACAATTAACCAACAAATTAACCATTTTGTGTTGTCAAATTTTGATGCAATTGGATTGCATGTTATTCTTTAATAAATAGAGATGATTTTGGCATAAAAATGGTTAAGAATTTTGTGAAATAAAAGGTTAATTTTGAAAAATTCAATCCATTATTCATCTTCTTCCCAACCTTCATTCTTTCTCAAATTCACCATAAATTTGGATCCCACCATCCAATCTAAGCCTAGAGAATAATAGAGAAGACTCTTGTGGTGGTCTACAACCAAGTGGTGCTGAAATTCATGAAGAATTGAAGGAGAATTTGGAGCTTCAAGGGTAAGTGTTCTTGAAACTTTGTTTTTCCTTTTTTAATTGCATGTTTAATCCTCTAAATTGAGCATCTTAGAGTGAAAATTGATCAAATCAACTTCCGTTGCATGCTCATTTATCCTACATGCTGGCCATCGCTCGCTTGCTCAGCCGCATGGGCGTGCTTGGCTGCATGGCAGGGCACCTCGACACACGGCATGGCTGCTGGGCAGGGCGCTCAATGCATGGCCGCTCGATGCATTGTAGGGGCATCTGGCCAAGGCTTCTCGACCCATTACATGGGCGCTGGCTGAGGCTGCTCGACGCATTACATGGGCGTTGGCCGAGGCTGCTCGACGCATTGAACGAGCGCTGGCCGAGGCTGCTCAATGCATTACATGGGCATTGGCCGAGGCTGCTCGATGCATGCCACCCTCCAGTCCTTGTGCCATCCCAATGCCTCACTTCCATGTTCCTTCCTTCACCAATGCATCCAACGCATCCATCATCCAACGCATCCAATGCATCCATCATCCAACACATCCAATGCATCCATCATCCAACACATCCAATGCATCCATCATCCAATAAACCCTTCCAACGCATCTGTCCCTTCCAACGCATCCCACACAAAATTCTATACTTAGTCAAATTTTCCAAATTTTCCCCAAGAGTTAAACTTCCAAATTTCCTCTTTTCTTCAAATCTCCACTTTTTCCTCTACCATTCCACATTAGTTTCCACATCAACCTATTCATCACACTAGTCTTAGTAGGGAACATACTAAAGTAGAGAAATTAGGATTCGGGGTTCACATAAATATATATGTAATGAGAATAGTGCAGCTGTGGGTCTTTAGTGAAGTGTACCCACAATTAACGAATATTGATTAACTTGGTTAATGAGTTTAGCCAATTAATCTCATATGGTTGGAGTTTCTGATCTATAGATCCACCGGGTCCCCTTGTTAGCTCACTAGAGGATATTTAAGAGGGGTGATTTGAATTGTTCAAATTAATTTGAGGAAACCATATATTAATATGATTAATATATAATTGATTATGGATATGATCTATAATTCAAATTAAATTGGAAAGTAATATTTGAATAAGATTCAATTAATTAATTCAAGTGAATTAGATTCACAAAGAATTAATTAATAGAGAGATATTGCACATATACATACGATGTTTATGATAATTAAATATATATACATTAAGTTAGATTTAATAGTTGTTTAATTAATGTGCAAATTAAATTGAATAAGTGTTATCTAATTAATTGGACTAATTAATTAAATAAGTGTTATTTGATTAATTAATTGTAGAAAAGGGAAATAGAAAAAGGATTAGGAAAAGAGCTTGACCCTTCTCTATATAAAAACGTCCTTACAGCCCCATTGGGAGATACAAACATAGACATTGACAATATACAACACATAAGTGTTATTGTGCAAAATTTTTTCTAAGCCACAAAGAGAATTCTCTCTACTCTCCAAAACCTTTTTCTCCTTGCCCTCTCCCAATAGTTGGATACATCAATCCCTTTATTGGAATCCTAGAGAATAATGAGGTTATTGATGCGTTCGTACCATGTGATGAAATGAATATTAATTGTGAGGCTATAACACATTGTTTTATCTAATTGAACCCAAGTGCAAGCTCAACTAGAGTCCTAGTGAGTTCATGGTCAATTTCAAGGATTGTTTTACAAGTATGCAATGAAGTCTAATGCTTTGATCTTGACGCAATTGGTTACAAATCAGATTGATTTTTGATATTACTCAAACACTAAGTTATGCGTGATGGGTTTATACTTTGAGTGAAATAGTATATACGATGGTCGTGAAATTTGGATATGCAATGACAGGGTTGTGAAGAATATTCACTAACAATTTCTAAGTGAATATATAAATCATGCGTTCAAGCGATGCGCTCAAGATTAGAACTTACACTTCTCAATGTACATGGCCATATTATCCTATCTCTAGGATGCATGCGATGAGTGTATAATGCAAAATTTGTTACTTAATTCTAAAGAACCTCTCTTCTTTTTTTATGAGTTCTAAATCTCTAGTTCTCTCAAACTAAGATTTAATCTAATTAGGGTAATCTTTCGAGTTATCCAAGTATTTCATCAGGCATATATAAAATAAGTAAAATGCATGATTTAAATATTGTTTAGTTCATTTTAGCTAGATGCTTCTCAACCCATGAAAGATTTAGCTGCTCATAATGAATAAAGAGAGTATGGATGAAAGTTGGAATGAATATGTATTTATATTAAAGAAATGAGTCTCTGCAATGCTTAAAATACAAATACACTTAAGATAAAGAATAGGGAAAGGAAGTCAAGCCGTGGTGCACAATTTCTTGTTTCCCCCCGCTTCCTCAATGATTGCTTCACTGTAAGTACTGAAAGATGGAGTTCTCTTCTACGTCCACAGGAAACCAAAGCTCTCACTAAGGTTTTTGAATGGATGTAAGAGAAAGGGCTTCTTTGACAAAATTTTTACTTTTATTCTTCTTAGAGAACTCTTCTCTTTGCACGACGATTTCATAGTTATTTATAGACGAAGGGGATAGCTTTTCTTCTCTTGCTTATGATTGTGTTGATAAGGTGCATTAAATTCCTTACCCTGATGCGCCACCTATTGCACACTAGAAGTTCATTGGCTCTGCATTGAAGATTTCTTATCATCCACAAACTCAATCTTTGATTTGACCTCCATCGCCCAAGTGTCGCGTCATGTCTCATCACTTGGAGTCACTGACTCGTCTAGCTATGGGATCATGTGTAAGGGAGAAGAATACTCATTTTACTCATTTTATCACATCAACAATCATTCTGCACTTAAATAAAGTGATTTTAGCTTTAAAATAGACAGATTAAGTGTTTAGTGTGTGCGATCGCATGCTGCAATTATTTCTATGAATTTTCTTAGCAAATTGTTGAATTTTTAGAGCTTTTTCCTAATTAATTTAGACAAAAGAGGCAGAATTACTTGTATTTCTACAAGTTATCAATTACTCTTGTGGTAGTTTTCGAGATTGTTCAAGAAAATTGTTCGTGATCAAGATCGTTAGAGGAGACGTTCGTTGGAACTAAAGAGGATTGTTCTTAAAGCTTGGAAATCCACAAAGGTAAGAATGGTTCTAATATTTTCCCAAAACATGCTAATTTACATGTTTATTTTATGTTTTAGTATAATGAATTCGAGATGCAAAGTGTTCTTACACAAACATTTCTGTTGCGGGATTCGATCCCTTCAAGAAGAAGGTAGCCAAAAAATTCAGGAAATAAGTATGAAGCAGGTCTACGCTTTGGGTTGAGTGTAGGGTGCCTAGCCCTTCGAGGACATGTCTACGTGCATGTAGGACGAGATGTTGATGTTTGTGTATTGAGTTTACTCTGCCTCAGCTAAGACTATTGACATTGGGTGTATTGAGTTTGTTATACCCCAACTAAATTTTTGTTTTAGGTAAAAGTATTATACAAGATTTTTGAATATTGAGAGTTTAAGCTTGATATATTATGTCATAGGGTTTTTTTTGATATTCCTAGTTTTGATATGTTTTATCTGAGGAATCGGATGATCATGCTAGTTTACTGTTTTGCTATGTGTTATCTGTTAATACTCATGTTTGGGAACATAATTGAATATTCAACACGTTGCAGTTAGTTTATATTTGTTTAAGATGATTTCTAAAATTATTTCAAAGGAAAACCCTATATTTGTATTAAACTCACTACTCATTGCGCTTCCCAACTCATTCTTTGTGTTTTTGTTCCCCCCCCCCCCCCCCCCCCCAAGGTAGTGTAAGAGTTTCGGGTGCCACGCGAAGTTGAGGTCTGCCACACTACAAAATTGCCCTTTTGTCTTAATATCGCTTCAGGACCTTAGGTTCTGGTTGTATGCAATCGGGTTGGAGCTTGTAACAAAAACTTTGAACATTTAAGTTGATTGTAGTAAAAGATAGTTTAAATTATGTTGTTGGTTAGACTTTATCATATTCAAGGATGGTAGCAGTGAACTTCAGTTCAATCAAGTTCTGAATGTTGTTGTTTAACTAGTTATAAAAGTTGTAGACAGAACAAGTCAAGATAGACAGTAAGTCTTATACAAGGATGGTAATTGCTGTCCTCAGCCTCCTTCAGGGTGAAAGAGGTAAACCTGGGAGGGGGTGTGACATTCTTAAAGTCTTATGTTGTTATGGGGTATTTGGGAAAAGTGACAATTCTTAATTGATAATCCAAGTTTGAGAATATTGGATAACAATTTAGAAAGAGGTTGGAGTATGTTTGAGTTGGCTACAAAATGTTTTTTTAGTATTCCTAAAGTGTGAATATAACCTATACCTCTTTAATGAATAATAATATATCTCAATATATGACAAAGATATAATACAATCAGACAATTACTTTCTAGTAGAACTATCACAGTTGACTTTGTAAGGTCAAAAAGATAATATTGCGGATCCATTTGCAAATTATAGCCTAACTAGAGAGTTGGTTGAAAGTTCATCAAGGAGAATGAGATTATAGCCTATAATTTTAAAAAGGTAATCAGAGAAGCAATCCAACTTAGTTGATTGGAGATCCCAAGATCTAAGTGATAGAACGCAAACAATATATTAACAACCCACTAGGATCTTCTTCAAGACAATCAATCAAACAATTATACTCCAAGACACCACAAATTAGTCACCAAATAATTACCAAGCAATCAACCAATAACGGATAGCAATAAACCATAAAATTTTTGAAGACTAAAAGCAAAGAGCACACATGAATTATAAGTGGAAAACCCTTCGATGTGAAGAGCAAAAACCACGTGACTTGTGAGGAGTCTACCCTTCTCAAATTCTCTTATTATGATAAAATTGAGGGAAAAAGAACCCAAACCACTCATACAAAGATTCACTATCACCAACACTTTATACATAAAAAATCAACACTTGTGAGATAAAAAGAATGAAAATTACCCAATTTTACAGATTCTGCTTAGCGACAATTACAAACACCCCAGAGCTTCAAACAGCGATCCAAACATTAGAAATGAGACACTATGTGTTCCAAAGAGGCTGATCAAATTTCAGCACGATCTAACAGTTCAAACTCTACAATTGACAACTTTGTGAAAGTTGTCGTTGAAAAATCGAACTACTGTCTTTCTCTCCGATTTTCTGTTTATTTTTCACTCCCTTTCCCCTTAGGTCATACCCATATCACATAAAATAAAACCTAGGGTTTTCAAGATGGGTCAATCCAAAAATTAGCCCCAATTGAGCCAAACATATTACCCAACACTTTGGCTCAAAAAACACAAGTTTAAAAATAAAGTTTTGCTTGTGCAATAAGTGGGCTAGATACCCACAATAATCTCCCTCTCCAGCTCAACAGTGGGAAGACATTTCATCATATTTAATCTATTCTCTTCAATTACATTTTGTAGCCAATGTTATCTAATGTCAATGTGTTTGGTACAAGTATGATACATTGAATTCTTAATAAAATTCTTACTCAAATCCATAACACTCTGACTATTACAGAATATTACATATTTACCTTGCAATAAGTGGGCTAGATACCCACAATAATCTCCCTCTCCAACTCAAGTTTGTTTTTATACAAAGAGAAACACAACTTACCTCGAGCAATTATTATTAAACCATTTGAAAATTTCTACTTACCATCACCGAGGGTATGTTGAAATCCTTCTTGAGCAAGGACATTTATAGACAACAAGTTAAGGCATAAATCAGAAATATGACTCACATTTTTTAATATAAGAGTGCACCCAACACTTGTCTTCACACGAATATCTTCTAACCCAACTATGCTAGCTGAGCTTTTATTTTCCATCTTTACACTACCAAAATCACCAGATTGATGGTTCATGAAATACTCTTTTTTGGGAACACGATGGTATGAAGCACCTAAATCTACCAGCCACTCTATATTTGAACTTTTTGCATGATAACACTCAATAGTTGCACAAATCAAGGTGACAACATTATCACTTTGAGAAATAATTGCTACAGTATTTTATCATCTTCCTCTTTTTGTGAGCCTTGCTTCTCACCTTGTTCTTTCTTCCAATTGTAGCAAAACTTTTTTATATGACCAGGCTTGTTGCAATAATGACATGTCCTAGTCTCTTTATCTCTAAACTTTGACCTTCCATTTGAGTTACCATGATATTTGGGTCCCGTACTCTTGTCTCTTCCACAATTCTCAACAATAAGAGCATGTGAATCATCAACTCCCATCTCATTTCTTCTTATCTCTTTATTGATCATGCTTTGTTTGATAACATCCAAAGATAAAAAAATCTTTTGGAGTAGAGTTACTCTTAGTAACAACCAAGGTTTCCTAATTGTTGGCAAAGAACTCAACATGAATAAAGCCTGCAATTCATCGTCAAGATCAATCTTCATAGTAGTGAACTTATTAATACTATCTTGAAAGTCACTTAAGTGCTCAGAAATAAACTTTTCACCCTTCAATTTCAAATTAACTAGTTGCTTATGTAGCTTTGTTATGTGTTATCTTCCTTTCATAAAGACCTTCCAATTTTTTCCTCAACTCATATGGGCCAGACTCCTTAAAAACATGGATGAAAAAGCTAATATCAATCCATTGCCTAATAGACCCCAAAGTTCTTATCTTTAACTTTCCCCAATCCTTTTCTTCCATGTTCTCTGGTTTTGCCGATTTAGAAATTGTGCCATCAGAATTTGTGGGTTATTTCAATTGGATCAAACAAATCTTTACAATACAATAAATCCTCCATCATCGATCTCTAGATGGAATAATTGGTTGATGTTAATTTAATCAATGAACTGCCCCTACCATTACTAGTAGACTCCATAACAATGGTGAAATTAAAACTCGCTTTGGTACCAAATGATAGGACTGTTTGGACTCCGGGACTAGCGTTGTCGTAACTGCCCTCGACCCAAACAAAGATAATTTATTTTCACTAATCCAAGACTTGTACCACAAAAACAGTAAAGTGGTAAGATTTGGGTCAAACCCACAGAAAGACTTTTGAATCAACTTAGGACAATTTATGAATTCCACTTAAAAAGGGGTTTGGATGGTTTTTATTTTTGTTTTATAAAGTAAGTTGACAATCAAACAAAGAAAAATGAGAGTTAGCACAGAAAAGGGTTGGTTCAAATTGAGGAAAAATCTTGGGATTAGTTTGTATGTTTTTTATTTTCTATCATTAGGTACTAGTTAATTTCTCCAATTATTTGAATCCCTCAACCTATTAGAAATTCTAATAGCCCAATTAGCCAATTTTGATAAAAATCCCAACCAATATTAATTCAGTCTAAACTTTTCTTTCTCAGCGACATACAAGTTCAGACTGAAAAGTATTAAGAAAGGGTTCAATTGTTGAGACATACTACAAGCCGAACAACCATATCTTATAGCATGATTTATTTGGGAAGGATTATACTAGGGCATACATGAATCTGGCCAGAAACAGTCTAGACCCTAAACATGCGATTCTAATCATGCAACTTAATCAATCAATAATGCACATGCTAGAATGATTTTGCATACAAGAATTTCAACAAATTAATTTGATAGAAAAATTAAATGAAACTCTATTAATAATAAAACAAATCCACCCAAAGGGTTCACAACAATTGAATAAATTAAACTAGTAAACCTTCAAGAATTAAGACATGCAAACTATCCCAAGAAAATTACCTAGCCTCTAAAAGGCATATTAGAATTACAAATGGTGCGCGCAGACAATTTTGTGAACGGAGCTTGGTGCCACAAATGGCTATCGGGCCCGACAGGGCTGCCTCGGGGCCCAATTTATGTGCGCGAACTTTCCAGCGGGAGAAAATGCGAAAACGGACCCAAGGGTTAAGAACGATGATAAATAGCCGTGTGCATAGACGGTTTTGTGAACGGAGCTCATTTAGTGCCCCAAATGGCTATCGGGCTCGACGGGGCTACCCCAGGGCCCAATTTTTGTGTGCAAACTTTTCGACGGGCAAAAACGCAAAAACAGATCCAGGGGTTAAGAACGATGAAAAAAAGTCGTGCACGTAGACGATTTTATGAATGGAGCTCATTTGGTGCCCCAAATCGCTATCGAGTCCGGCGGGGCTGCCTAGTGGCCCAATTTTTGTGCGCGAACTTTCCGCGAGTGGAAACGCGAAAACGAACCCAGGGGTTAAGAACGATGAAAAAAGCCGTGTGCGCAGACGATTTTTGGAACGGAGCTCATTCGGTGCCCCAAATGGATTTCGAGCCCGATGGGGCTGCCCCGGGGCCCAATTTTTGGGCGCGAACTTTTCGGTGGGCGAAAACGCAAAAATGGATCCAAGGGTTAAGAACGATGAAAAAAAGCTATGCGTGTAGACGGTTTTGCGAACGGAGCTCATTTGGTGTCCCAAATGGCTATCGGGCCCGGCGGGGCTGCCCCGGCGCCCAATTTTTGTGCATAAACTTTTCGGCGGGCGAAAACGGACCCAGAGGTTAAGAACGATGAAAAAAATCCGTGTGCACAGATGGTTTTGCGAATGGAGCTTATTCGATTCCTGAAATGGCTATCGCGCCCAGCGGGGCTGCCCCGGGGCCCAATTTTTATGCGCGAACTTTTCGACGGGTGAAAACGGACCCAAAGGTTAAGAACGATGAAAAAAGCCGTGCGCGTAGATGGTTTTTTCGAATCGAGCTCATTCGGTGCCCCAAATGGCTATTGGCCCGGCAGGGCTGCCTTGGGGCCAATTTTTTGCTCGCGAATTTTCCGCGAGTGAAAGCGCGAAAACGGACCCAGGGGTAAAGAACGATGAAAAAAAGCCGTGTGCGCAGACGGTTTTGCAAACGGAGCTCATTCGTTGCCCCAAATGGCTATCGGGCCCGACGGGGCTGTCTCGGGGCCTAATTTTTGTCCGCGAACTTTTCGGCGGGCAAAAATGCGAAAATGGACCCAGGGGTTAAGAACGATGAAAAAATCCATGCGTGTTAACGGTTTTGCGAACGAAGTTCATTCAGTACTCCAAATGGCTATCGGGCCCAGCGGGGCATCCCCGAGGCCTAATTTTTGTCCTTAAACTTTCCGGCGGGCAAAAATGCGAAAACGGACCCAGGGGTTAAGAACGATAAGAAAAAGCCGTTCGTACAGATGGTTTTGCGAATGGAGTTCATTCGGTGGCCCAAATGGCTATCGAACCTGGTGGGGCTGCCTCGGGGCCTAATTTTTGGCCGCGAACTTTTCGGCGGGCGAAAACGCGAAAACGGGCCCAAGGGTTAAAAACAATGAAAAAAGCCGTGCGTGTAGACGGTTTTGCGAACGAAGCTCATTCGGTGCCCTAAATGGCTATTGGGCCCGACAGGGTTGCCCCGGGGCCCAATTTTTGTGCGCGAACTTTCCGACGAGCGAAAACGCGAAAACGGACCTAGAGGTTAAGAACGATGATAAAAAGCCATGCGTGCAGAAAATTTTGCGAACAGAGCTGATTCGGTGCCCCAAATGGCTATCAGGCCCAACGAGGCTTCCTCGGGGCTTAATTTTGGTCAGTGAACTTTTCGGTGGGAGAAAACGCGAAAAAGGACCCAGGGATTAAGAACGATAAAAAAAATGCCGTGCGCAGACGGTTTTACGAATGGAGCTCATTCGGTGCCCCAAATGGCAATCGGACCTGGCGGAGCTACCCCGGAGCCTAATTTTTGTCCGCGAACTTTCCGGCGGACAAAAATGCGAAAACGGACCCAGGGGTTAAGAACGAAAATAAGCCGTGCGCGTAGACGATTTTGCAATGAAGCTCATTCATTGACCCAGATGGCTATCGGGCTCGGCAGGGCTGCCCCGTGGCCTAATATTTGTCCGCGAACTTTCCGACAGGCGAAATCGCAAAAATGGACCCAGGGGTTAAGAACGATGAAAAAAAGTCGTGCGCGCAGACGGTTTTGCGAATTGAGCTCATTCGGTACTCTAAATGGCTATCGGGCCCCATGGGGCTACCAGGGGCCCAATTTTTGTGCGCTAACTTTTCGGCGGCTGAAAACGTGAAAACGGACCAACGGGTTAATAACGTAAAAAAAGCCGTGCGCGCAAACGGTTTTGCGAACAGAGCTCATTCGGTGCCCCAAATGGAATATTAGGCCTGGCGGGACCGCCTTGGGGCCCAATTTTTGGGCGCGAACTTTCTGGCGGACGAAAATGCGAAAACGGACCCAGGGGTTAAGAACGATGAAAAAAACTGTATGCGCAGACGATTTTGGGAACGAAGGTCATTTGGTGCCCTAAATGACTATCGGGCCCGGGGCCCAATTTTTATGCGCGAACTTTTTGGCGGGGAAAACGCGAAAACGAACAAAGGGGTTAAGAACGATGAAAAAACGCCGTGCGCGGAGACGGTTTTGCGAACGGGGCTGATTTGGTGCCCTAAATGGCTAACGGGCCAAGCGAGGGTGCCCCGGGGCCCAATTTTTGGCCGCGAACTTTCCGGCAGGCGAAAATGCGAAAACAGACCCAGGGGTTAAAACGATGAAAAAAGGCTGTGCGTGCAAATGGCTATCGGGTAGACGGTTTTGTCCGCGAAGTTTCCGACAGTTTTACGAACGGAGCTCATTCAGTGCTTCAAATGGCTATCGGGCTCGGCAGAGCTGCCCCATGGCTTAATTTTTGTCCGTGAACTTTCAGGCGGACGAAAATGCGAAAACGGACCCAGGGGTTAAGAACGATGAAAAAAAGTCGTGCGCGCAGACGGTTTTGCGAACGGAGCTCATTTGTTGCCCCAAATGGCTATCGGGCCCGGCGGGGCTACCACGGGGCCCAATTTTTGTGCGCAAACTTTCCGGCTACCGAAAATGCGAAAACGGACCCAGGGGTTAAGAACGATGAACAAAAGTCGTGCGTGCAGACAGTTTTGCGAACGAAGCTCATTCGGTGCCCCAAATGGCTATCGGGCCCCACGGGACTGCCCCGGGGCCTAATTTTTGTGTGCGAACCTTCCGGTGGGCGAAAATGAGAAAACAGACCCAGGGGTTAAGAACGATGAAAAACAACCGTGTGTGCAGATGGTTTTGGAAACGGATGTCATTTAATGCCCCAAATAATTATCGGGCCCGGCGGGCCTGGCCTGGGGCCCTTCGGGGAAAACGCAAAAACGGACCAAGGGGTTAAGAACGATGAAAAAAAGATGTATGTGTAGACGGTTTTGTGAACGAGCTCATTCGGCGCCCCAAATGGTTATCGGGCCCGACAAGACTGCCCCGGGGCCAAATTTTTGCTCGCGAACTTTTCGGCGAGTGAAAACGCAAAAATGGACCCAGGGGTTAAGAACGATGAAAAAAAGCCGTGCACATAGATGGTTTTGCGAACGGAGCTCATTCGGTGCCCCAAATGGCTTTCGGGCTAGGCGAGGCTGCCCTGGGGCCCCATTTTTGTCTGCAAACTTTCCGATAAGCGAAAACGCGAAAACGGACACAGGGGTTAAGAACGATGAAAAAAAGCCGTGCGCGCAGACGGTTTTGCGAACGGAGCTCATTGGGTGCCCCAAATGGTTATTGGGTCCGATGGGGCTGCCCCGGAGCCTAATTATTATCCGCGAACTTTCCGGCGAGCGAAAATGCGAAAACGGATCCAGGGGTTAAGACAATGAAAAAAAGTCGTGCATGCAAACGGTTTTGCGAACGGAGCTCATTCGGTATCTCAAATGGCTATCGAGCCCGGTAGGGCTGCCGCAAGGCCCATTTTTTGTGCGCGAACTTTCCGCCGAGCAAAAATACGAAACGGACCCAGGGGCTAAGAACGATGAGAAAAAACCGTCTCCGTAGACGGTTTGACGAACGGAGCTCATTCAGTGCCCCAAATGGCTATCGGCCCTAGCGGGGATTCCTCGAGGCCTAATTTTTGTGTGCGAACTTTCCGGTGGAAGAAAACGCGAAAACGTATCCAAGGGTTAAGAACGATGTAAAAAAGTCGTGCGTGCAGACGGTTTTGTGAATGGAGCTTATTCGGTGCCCCAAATGGCTATTGAGCCAGGCAGGGCTGCCTTATAGCCCAATTTTTGTGCACGAACTTTTCGGTGGGCGAAAACGCGAAAATGGACCCAGGGGTTAAGAACGATGAAAAAAAGCTGTGCGCGCAAACAGTTTTGCGAACAGAGCTCATTCGGTGACCCAAATGGCTATCGGGCCCAACGGGGCTGCCATGTGGCCCAATTTATGTGTGCAAACTTTCCAGCGTGCGAAAATGAAACAATGGACCCAGGGCTTAAGAACGATGAAAAATAGTCGTTGCGTAGACGGTCTTGCGAACAGAGCTCATTTGGTGTCCCAAATGGCTATCGGGCCCGACGGGGCTACCCAGGGCCAAATTTTTGTGTGCGAACTTTCCGGCGGACAAAAACGCGAAAACGGATCCAAGGGTTAAGAACGATAAAAAAAAGTCGTGCGTGTAGACGGTTTTACAAACGGAGCTCATTTAGGGACCCAAATGGCTATCGAGCCTCGCGGGGCCGCCACGGGGCCAAATTTTTGTGCGCGAACTTTCCGGTGGGTGGAAATGCGAAAATGGACCTAGGGGTTCAGAACGATGAGGAAAAGCCGTGCGGCAGACAATTTTGGGATCTGAGATCGTTTGGTGCCCAAAACGGCTATCTGGCCCAGCAGAGGTGCCCCGGGGCCCAATTTTTGTGCGCGAACTTTCTGGCGGGTGAAAATTTGAAACCAGACCCAGGGGTTCAGATCGATGAGAAAAAGTCGTGCGCGCAGACGGTTTTGGGAACGGAGCTCGTTTGGTGCCCCAAACGGCTATCGAGACCTTCGGAGGTGCCCTGAGAGTCAATTTTTGTGCGCAAACTTTCCGGCGGGTGAAAATCTCAAAACGAACCTAGGGATTCAGAACGGTGAGAAAAAGCCGTGCGCGTAGACGGTTTTGAGAACGGAGGTCGTTTGGTGCCCCAAATAGTTATCGGGCCCGACGGGGGTGCCTTGGGGCCTAATTTTTGGGCACGAACTTTCTGGCGGGCAAAAATGGGAAAACGGACCCAGGCGTTCAGAATGATGTGAAAAAGCTATGTGCGCAGACGGATTTAGAAACAAAGCTCGTTTGGTGGCCGAAACGGCTATCGAGCTCAGCAAGGGTGCCCCGGGGCTCAATTTTTGTGCGTGAACTTTTCGGCGGGCGAAAATCTGAAAACGGACCCAGGGGTTTAGAACGATCAGAAAAAGCCATGTGTGCAGACGGTTTTGGAAACGGAGCTTGTTTTGTGCCCCAAACGGCTATTGGGCCCGGCGGGGGTGCCTCGTGGCAAAATTTTTGTGCGCAAACTTTTCGGAGGGCGTAAATCTGAAAACGGACCCAGGGGTTCAGAACAATGAGGAAAAGTCGTGCGGGCAGATGGTTTTGAGAACGGAGTTCGTTTGGTGCACCAAATGTCAATTGGGTCTGGCGGAGGTGCCCCGGGGCTCAATTTTTGTGCGCAAATTTTTCGGCGGGCGAAAATCTGAAAACGGACCTAAGGGTTCAGAACGATGAGCAAAAATTGTGGGTGCAGACGGTTTTGGGACGAAGCTCGTTTTGTGCACTGAGGGGTTGCCAAGGGGCTGAATTTTTGTGCGCGAACTTTCCGACGGGTGAAAATCTAAAAACGGACCCAGGGATTCAGAACGATGAGAAAAAGACGTGTGCATAGACGATTTTGAGAACGAAGCTCGTTTGGTGCACCAAACAGCTATCGGGCCCGGCGGGGGTGCCCTGGGGCCCAAATTTTGTGCGCAAAATTTCCGGCGTGCAAAAATCTGAAAATGGATCCAAGGGTTCAGAACGATTAGAAAAAGCCTTATGCCTAGAGGTTTTGTGAACGGGGCTCGTTTGGTACCCCAAACGGCTATCGGGTCCAATGGGGGTGTCTCAAGGCCCAATTTTTGTGCGCAAACTTTTCGGCGGGCGAAAATCTGAAAAAACGGACCCAGGGGTTCAGAACGATGAGAAAAAGCCGTGCGCGCTGACGGTTTAGAGAACGGAGCTCGTTTAGTAACCCAAACGGCTATCGGGCCCGATGGGGGTGCCTCGGGGCCAAATGTTTTTTGCGCAAATTTTCTGGTGGGCGAAAATTTGAAAACGGACCCAGGGGTTCAGAACGATGAGGAAAAGCCGTGCGCACAGACGGTTTTGAGAACGGAGCTCGTTTGGTGCCCCAAACGGCTAACGGGCCTGGTGGGAGTACTCCGGGGCCCAATTTTTGTGCGCGAACTTTCCTGCGGCGAAAATCTGAAAAAAGAATCCAGGGGTTCAAAACGATGAGAAAAAGTCGTGCGCGCAGACGGTTTTAGGAACGGAGCTCGTTTGGTGACCAAAACAGCTATCGGGCCCGGCGAGGCTGCCCCGGGGCCCAATTTTTATGCGCAAACTTTCCGACGGGCGAAAATTTGAAAACGGACCCAGTGGTTCAAACGATAAGAAAAAGTCGTGCGTGCATACAGTTTTGGGAACAGAGCTCGTTTGGTGTCCCAAACTGCTATCGAGCCCGACGGGGCGGCCCGGGGCCCAATTTTTTTGCGCAAACTTTCCGGCGGGCGAAAATCTAAAAACGAACCCAAGGGTTCAAAACGATTAGAAAAGCCGTTTCCATATACGATTTTGGGAACGGGGCTCGTTTGGTACCCCAAACGGCTATCGGGCCCGACGGGAGATACCCCGGGGCCATATTTTTGTGCGCGAACTTTCCAGCGGATGAAAATCTGAAAACGGACCCAGGGGTTCAGAACGATGAGAAAAAGCCATGTGCGCGTAATGTTTTAGAAACAGAGCTAGTTTGGTGCCCTAAACAGCTATCGGGCTCGGCGGAGGGGTGCCCCGGGGCTCAATTTTTGTGCGTGAACTTTCCGGTATTTGAAAATCTTGAAACAACCCCAAGGGTTCAGAACGATGAGGAAAAGCCATGCGTGCAGACAGTTTTAGGAACAAAGCTCGTTTGGTCCCCAAACGGCTATCAGGCCCGACGAAGGTGCCCCAGGGCCCAAGTTTTGTGCGCGAACTTTCTGGCGGGTGAAAATCTGAAAACAGACCCGGGGGTTTAGAACGATGAGAAAAAGCCATGCGCGTAGACGGTTTTGGGAACGGAGCTCTATTGGTACCCCAAACGGCTATCGGGCCCAGAGGGTGTCCCGGGGCCCAATTTTTATGCGCGAACTTTCCGGTAGGCGAAAATCTGAAAACGAACCCAGGGGTTCAGAACAATGAGAAAAAGCCGAGCGCGCAGACGGTTTTGTGAACGGAGCTCATTATGAGCCCCAAACGGCTATCGGGCCCCGCGAGTGTGCCCTGGAGCCCAATTTTTGTGCGTGAACTATCCGACCAACGAAAATCTAAAAATAGACCAAGGGGTCCAGAACGATGAGAAAAAGTCATGCTCGTAGACGGTTTTGGGAACGGAGCTTGTTTGGTGGCCCAAACGACTATCGGGCCTAGTGGGGTTGCATCGGGGCCCAATTTTTGTGCGTGAACTTTCTGGCAGGCGAAAATCTTAAAACAGACCCAGGGGTTCAGAACGAAGACAAAAAGCCGTGCGCGCAGACGGTTTTGGGAATGGAGCTCGTTTGGTTCCTCAAACGGCTTGTGCGTGAACTTTCCGGCGGGCGAAAATCTGAAAACGAACCTAGAAGTTCAAAACAATAAGAAAAAGCCGTGCGCGTAGACGGTTTTGGGAATGGATCTTCTTTGGTGCCTGAAACGGCTATCGGACTCGTCGGAGGTGCCTCGGGGCCCAATTTTTGTGCGCGAACTTTCCAGCGGGCAAAAATCTAAAAATAGACCCAGGGGATCAGAACGATAAGAAAAAGTCGTACGCGCATTCGGTTTTTTGGAACGGAACTCGTTTGGTGTCCCAAATGGCTATCGGGCCCGACGGGGGTACCCGGGGCCCAATTTTTGTGTGCGAACTTTCCGACATGCGAAAATCTGAAAACGGACCTAGGGGTTCAAAACGATGAGAAAAAGCCGTGCGCATAGAAGTTTTTGGAAACGGAGCTCATTTGGTGCCCCAAACGGCTCTCGAGCCCAGCGGGAGTGTCTCGGGGCCCAATTTTTGTGCACGAACTTTCTAGCGGGCAAAAATCCAGAAACGGATCCAAGGTTCAGAATGATGAGAAAAAGTCGTGCGCGTAAACGGTTTTGGGAACGGAGCTCGTTTGGTCCCAAAATGGCTATCGGGCCCGGCAGGGGTGCCCTGAGGCCCAATTTTTGTGCGCAAACTTTCTGGCGGGCGAAAATTTAAAAACGGAGCCAGGGGTTTAGAACGATGAGAAAAAGCCATACGTGCAGACGATGTTGGGAACGGAGCTCGTTTGGTGCCTCAAATGGCTATCGGGCCCGACGGGGGTAGGTGGTCTAGGGCCCAATTTTTGTGCACGAAATTTCCGGCAGGCAAAAATCTAAAAACAGAAAGATGAGAAAAAGTCATGCACGCAGATAGTTTTCGAAACGGAGCTCGTTTGGTGCCCCAACCGGCTATCGGGCCCCGCGAAGGTGCCCCGTCCCAATTTTTGTGCACGAACTTTCCAGCGGGCGAAATTATGAAAACGGACCCAGGGGTTCAGTATGATGAGAAAAAGCCGTGCGCGCAGACGGTTTTGGAAACGGATCTCGTTTGGTGCCGTAAACGGCTATCAGGTCTGGCGGGGGTGCCCCGGGGCCTAATTTTTATGCACGAACTTTTCGGTGGGTAAAAATCTGAAAACGGACCCAGGGGTTCAGAACGTTAAGAAAAAGCCGTGCGCGTAGATGATTTTGGGAACCGAGCTCGTTTGGTGCCCCAAACGGCTATCGAGCCCGACGGGGGTGCCCCGGTGCCCAATTTTTATTCGCGAACTTTTCGGCAGGAAAAAATCCAATCAGCGAAAATCTGAAAACGGACCCAGGGGTTCAGAACGACAAGAAAAAGTCGTCCGCACAGACGGTTTTGGGAACGGAGCTCGTTTGGTGTCCCAAATGGCTATCGGGACCAGCGGGGCTGCCATGAGGCCCAATTTTTTGCATGAACTTTCCGGTGGCCGAAAAGCGAAAACGGACTCAGGTGTTAAGAACGATGAAAAAAAGCTGTGTGCGCAGACGGTTTTACAAACGGAGCTCATTTCATGCTCCAAACGGCTATCGGGCCCGGCGAGGCTGCTCTGGGGCCCAATTTTTGTGCACGAACTTTCCGGTAGAGGAAAACGCGAAAACGAACCCAGGGGTTAAGAAGGATGAAAAAATTTCGTGCGCGGAGTCGGTTTTACGAACAGAGCTCATTTGTTGACCAAATGGATATCGGGCCCGGTGCAGGTGCCCCGGGCCCCAATTTTTGGGCGCGAAGTTTCTGGCGGCCGAAAACGCGAAAATGGACCCAGGGTTTAAGAAAGATGAAAAAAAGCCGTGCACGCTGACAATTTTGCGAACGTAGCTCATTTGTTGTCATAAATGGCTATCGAGCACGACGAGGCTGCCCCGTGGCCCAATTTTTGGGCGCGAACTTTCCGGCGTGCGAAAACTTTAAAATGGACCCAAGGGTTAAGAATGATAAAAAAAAATGGCTGTGCACGAAGAGGTTTTGTGAATGTAGCTCATTTGGTGCCCCAGACAATTTTGCGAATTTTTGTGCGTGAACTTTTCGGCGGGTGAAAACGAACCCAGGGGTTAAGAACGATGAAAAAAATCCATACGCGCAGAAGGTTTTGCGAACGAAGCTCATTTGACGGCCCAAATGGCTATCGGTCCCAGCGGGGCTGCCTCGGGATCCAATTTTTGTGGCCGAACTTTTCGGCGGGTAGAAACGCGAAAATATTCCCAGAGGTTAAGAACGATGAAAAAAGCCGTGCGTGCAGACGGTTTTATGAACGGAGGTCATTTGGTGCCCCAAATGGCTATCAGGCCCGACGAGGCTGCCCTGGGGCCCAATTTTTGTGCGCGAACTTCCCGCGGGACAAAAACGTGAAAACAGACGCAGGGGTTAAGAATGATGAAAAAAAGTCGTGTGTAGACGGTTTTGCGAACGGTGTTCATTTGGCTCCCCAAATGGCTATCAGGCACGACAGGGCTGCTTGGAGCCCAATTTTTGTGTGCGAACTTTCCGGCGGCCGAAAATGCAAAAACGGACCCAAGGGTTAAGAAAGATGAAGAATAGCATGCGCGCAGACGGTTTTATGAACGGTGCTCATTTGGGGCCCCAAATGGCTATCGGGCCTGGTTGGGCTACCCCGGGGCCCATTTTTTGTGCGCGAAGACGGTTTTGCGAACGGAGCTTATTTGGGGTTCTAAATGGCTATCGGGCCCCGCGGGTCTTCCCCGGGGCCTAATTTTTGTGCCCGAGCTTTTCCGCATGCGAAAACGCAAAAAAGGACCGAGGGGTTAAGAACGATGAAAAAAAATCGTACGCGCAGACGGTTTTGCAAACGTAACTCATTTGGTGCCCCAAATAGCTATCGAGCCTAGCGGGGCTGCCCCGGGGCCCAAGTTTTGTACGCGAACTTTCCGACGGGCGAAAACGCGAAAACGGATTCATGGGTTAAGAACAATGAAAAAAAGTCGTGTGCGCAGATGGTTTTGTGAACGTAGCTCATTTGGTGCCCCAAATGGTTATCGGGCTCTAGGCCCAATTTTTGTCCGCAAACTTTCCGGTGGGCAAAAACGCGAAAACGGGCCCAGGGGTTAAGAACGATGAAAAAGAGCCATGCGTGCAGACGGTTTACCGAATAGAGCTCATTTGGTGCACCAAATGGCAATTTTTATGCGAGAACTTTCTGGCAGGCGAAAACGCAAAAACGGACCTAGGGGTTAAGAACAATGGAAAAAAGCAGTGCGCACAGACGGTTTTGTGAACGGAGCTCATTTGCTGCCCCAAATGGCTATCGAGCCAGGTAGAGCTGCTCCGGGGCCCAATTTTTGTGCGCGAACTTTCCGCCAGGCGAAAACATGAAAATGGACCTAAGGGTTAAGATGATAAAAAAAAGCCATGTGCGCGATGATTTTGCGAACGGAGCTCATTTGGTACCCCAAATGGCTATTGGGCGAGGTAGGCTGCCCCGGGGCCCCCTTTTTGTGCACGAACTTTTCAGCGAGCGAAAACATGAAAACGGCCCCATGGGTTAAAAACGAGAAAAAAAGCCGTGCGCCCAGACGGTTTTGCAAACGGAGCTCATTTGGTGCCCTAAATGGTTATCGGGCCCGACGAGGCTGCCCCGGGCCTAATTTTTGTGTGCGAACTTTTCGGCGGGCGAAAACGGACCGAGGGGTTAAGAACGATGAAAAAAACCCGTGCGAGCAGACAGTTTTACGAACGGAGCTCATTTGGTGCCTCAAATGGCTTTCGGGATCGATGGGCTGCCCCGAGCCTAATTTTTAGGCCTGAACTTTTCGAAAGGCAAAAACGTGAAAACAGACCTAGAGGTTAAGAACGATAAAAAAAAGCCGTGCGCGCACACGGTTTTGCGAACGGAGCCCATTTGGTGCCCAAATTGTTATTGGGCACACCGGGGCTGCCCGAGGGTCCAATTTTTGTTCGCGAACTTTCCGGGTGACGAAAATGCGAAAACGACCCAGGGGTTAAGAACGATGAACAAAAGTCGTGCACGCAGACAATTTTGCGAATGGAGCTTATTTGATGCCGCAAATGGCTATTGGGCCCGGCAGGGCTGCCTCGGACCCAATTTTTGTGCGCGAACTTTCAGGCGAGCGAAAAATCGAAAACGGACCCAGGGGTTAAAAACGGTAAAAAAAAGCCGTGCGCGCAGACAGTTTTGCAAACGAAGCTCATTTGTTGTCCCAAATGTCTATCGGACTTGGCGGGGTTACCCCGGGGCCCAATTTTTGTGCGCGAACTTTCTGTTGGGCGAAAACGCGAAAACGGATCCAGGGGTTAAGAACGATGAAGAAAAGCCATGCGTGCAGAAGGTTTTGCGAACGGAGCTCATTTGGTGACCCAAATGGCTATCAGGACCGATAGGACTGGCCCGGGGCCAATTTTTGTGCACGAATTTTCGGTGGGAGAAAATGCGAAAACGGACTCAGGGGTTACGAACGATAAAAAAGTCGTGCACACAGACAATTTTGCGAACGGAGCTCATTTGGTACCCCAAATGGCTATCAGGCCCGGCAGGGTTGCCGTGGAGCCCAATTTTTGTGCACGGACCCGATGAGGCTGCCCCGGGGCCTATTTTTTGTGTTTGAACTTTCCGACGGGTGAAAACTCGAAAACAGACCCAGGGGTTAAGAACGATGAAAAAAAGTCATGCGCACAGACGATTTTGCGAACATAGGTCATTTAATGTCCCAAATGGCTATCGGGCTCGGCGGGGCTGCCCCGGGACCCAATTTTTATGCGCGAACTTTCCAACGGGTGAAAACGCAAAAACGGACCCAAGGGTTAAGAACGATTAATAAAATTTGTGCGCGCAAAAGGTTTTGCAACCGGAGCTCATTTCGTGCCCCAAATGGCTATTGGGCCTGGAAGGGCTGCCCCGGAACCCAATTTTTGTGCGCGAACTTTCCAGCGGGCAAAAATGCGAAAATGGACCAAGGGGATAATAAGGATGAAGAAAAGATGTGCGCGTAGACGATTTTGCAAACGGAGCTCATTTTGTGCCCCAAATGGCTATCGGGCCTGGCGGGGCTGCCGTGGGGCCCAATTTTTGTGCGCGAACTTTCCTGTGGGCGAAAACGCGAAGACAGATCAAGGGGTTAAGAACGATGAAAAAAGCCCTGCGCGCAGATGGTTTTGCGAATGGAGCTCATTTGGTGCCTCAAATTGCTATCGGGCCCTGCGGGGCTGCCCCGGGGCCCAATTTTTGTGCGCAAACTTTTCGGCGGTCTAAAACGCGAAAACGGACCTAGGGGTTGAGAACGATGAAAAAAAGCCATGCACGTAGACGGTTTTGCAAACGAAGCTCATTTAGTGCCCCAAATGGCTATCGAGCCCAGCGGGACTGCCCCGGGGCTCAGTTTTTGTGTGCGGACTTTCCAACGGGCGAAAACACGAAAACAAACTAAGGGGTTAAGAACGATGAAAAAAAGTCGTGCGCGCAGACGGTTTTACGATCGGAGCTCATTTGGTGCCTTAATGGCTATCGGGCCCGGCGAGGCCCAATTTTTGTGCGCGAACTTTCCCGTGGGCGAAAACGCGAAGACGGACCAAGGGGTTCAGAACGATGAAGAAAAGTCACGTGTGCAGACGGTTTTGCGAACAGAGTCAATTTGGTGCTCCAAATAGCTATCAGGCTCGGCGGGGCTGCACCGGGACCCAATTTTTGTGCGCAAACTTTCCAGTGGAAAACGTGAAAACGAACCCAGGGGTTAAGAACGATAAAAAAAAAAAACCATGTGCACAAACAGTTTTGTGAATGGAGTTCATTTGGTGCCCCAAATGGCTATCGGACCCTGCAGGGTTCCGTAGGGCCCAATTTTTGTGCGCGGACTTTCCGGCGGGCGAAAATGCGAAAAATGGACCCAAGGGTCAAGAACGATGAAAAAAAGCTGTGTGCGTAGATGGTTTTGCAAACAGAGCTCATTTCGTGTCCCAAATGACTATTGGGCCCGGCGGGCCTGCCCCGGGTCCCAATTTTTGCGTGCGAACTTTCCAGCGGGCGAAAACTCGAAAATGGACCCAGGGGTTAACAACGATGAAAAAAGGCCGTGCGCGAAGATAGTTTTGCGAACGGAGCTCATTTGGTGCCTCAAATGGTTATCGGGCCCGCCGGGGTTGCCCCGGGGCCCAATTTTTGTACGCAAACTTTCCAGCTGAGAAAAACCCGAAAACAGACCCAGGGGTTAAGAACGATGAAAAAAAGGCATGCGCGTAGACAATTTTGTGAACATAGCTCATTTGATGCCCCAAATGGCTATCGGGCCCGACGGGGCTGCCCCAGTGCCCAATTTTTGTGCGCGAACTTTCTGGTGGGCGAAAACGCGAAAACGGACCTAGGGGATAAGAAGGATGAAGAAAAGACGTGCGCGTAGACGGATTTGTAAACGGAGCTCATTTCATGCCCCAACTGGCTATCGGGCCCGATGAGGCTGCCCCGGTGCCTAATTTTTGTGCACGAATTTTCCGGTGGTCTAAAATGCGAAAATGGACCTAAGGGTTAAGAACGATGAAAAAAAACCGTGAGCGTAAACGGTTTTGCGAATGGAGCTCATTTGGTGCCCCAAATGGCTATCGGGCCCGGCGGAGTTGCCTTGGGGCCCAATTTTTGTGCGCGAACATTCCGGGGGGCGAAAATGCGAAAACGGACCCAGGGGATAAGAAGGATGAAGAAAAGATGTGCGCGCAGATGGCTTTACAAACAGAGCTCATTTGGTGCCCCAAATGGCTATTGGGCTCGGCGGGGCTGCTGTGAGGCCCAATTTTTGTGCGTGAACTTTCCAGTGGGCGAAAACGCGAAGAGGGATCAAGGGGTTAAGAACGATGAAGAAAAGTCATGCGCACAGATGGTTTTGTGAACGGAGCTCATTTGTACCCCAAATGGCTATCGGGCCCGGCGGGGCTTCACCAGGGCCCAATTTTTGTGCGCGAAATTTCCGGGGCGAAAATGCAAATACGGACAAAGGGGATAAGAATGATGAAGAAAAGACGTGCGGCCAGACGGTTTTGCAAACGGAGCTAATTTGGTGCCCCAAATGGCTATCAGGCCTGCTGGTGCTGCCGTGAGGCCCAATTTTTGTGCGCAAACTTTCCTGTGGGCGAAAACGCGAAGACGGATCAAGGGGTTAAGAACGATGAAGAAAACCTATGCGCACAGACGGTTTTGCAAACGGAGCTTATTTGGTGCTCCAAATGGCTATCGGGCCCGGCGGGGCTGCCCAGGTGCTAAATTTTTGTGCGTGAACTTTCCTACGGGTGAAAACGGACCCAAGTGTTAAGAACGATGAAGAAAAGGCATGCATGCAGACGGTTTTGCAAACGAAGCTCATTTGGTGCCCCCAAATAGCTATCGGGCCCGGCGGGGTTGCCTCGGGGCCAAATTTTAGTGCGCGAACTTTTCGGCGAGCGAAAATGCAAAAATGGACCCAGGGGTTAAGAACAATGAAAAAAATACATGCACGCAGACGATTTTGCGAACGGAGCTCATTTGGTGATCCAATTGGCTATCGGGCCCCGCGGGGTTCCCCGGAACCCAATTTTTGTGCGTGAACATTCCGGCGGGTGAAAATGAAAAAATGGACCCAGGGGTTAACAATGATGAAAAAAAGCTGTGAGCGCAGACAGTTTTGCGAACGAAGCTCATTTGGTGTCATAAAAGGCTATCGGGCCCAGCGGGACTGCCCTGGGGCGCAATTTTTGTACGCGAACTTTCCGACGGGCGAAAATGCGAAAACGGACCTAGAGGTTAAGAATGATAAAAAAAAAAAGCTGTGCGCTGAGACGGTTTTGCGAACGGAGCTCATTTGGTGCCCCAAATGGCTATCGGGCCTGGCGGGGCTGCCCCGGGGCCAAATTTTTGTGTGCGAACTTTCCGTCAGGCGAAAATGCAAAAACGAACCCAAGGGTTAAGAACGATGAAGAAAAGCCATGCGCGCAGACGATTTTGCGAACGGAGCTCATTTGGTACCCCAAATGGCTATCGAGCCCGGCGGGCTGCCCCGGGGCCCAATTTTTGTGCGCGAACTTTCCGGCGTGTGAACAGCAAAAACGGACCCAGGGGTTAAGAACGATGAAAAAAAGTCGTGCACGTAGACGATTTTGCAAAATATTCTCAAGGAAAGAATCAAAGGAGTTGTGGGCTCTTCAATTTTTGGTAGGAAAAACAAAATTTGAGAGAGTTCTAGGAAAAATAATTTTCCAGAGAGCTTTCTTCTTCTTAAAAAAAACTTTCTTTTTATTTTGCTTATCACGTGAGAGAGAGATGAGGGACTTATTCTAAAATAACTCTTCCAACAACAAGACATTGAATAATTCCCTTGGGACTTATGCTTTTTTTAAAATTAATTTAATTTAACTATAAATTAAATCATATTTAATATATGATTAAATAAAATTAATTAATTAATTAATTAATTAAAGTTATGTATTTGAATCATATTCAAATAATATTTTCTCACATAACCTACAGTTTTAATATGAATCTCATTCATAGTAATCTTAACCTATAGTTTTATATAAATCTGATTTATATAATTATTATTTGAATCTTATTCAAATATTTATCTTTCTCATCTAACTTTATATTATAATGTATTAATATACATTATTTTAATTACATCTCATACAATTAATTTTCTTAATTAATTTGAACAATTCAAATTAATCTAAAATTACTTGATTCTTATTTAATCCTCAATAAGTTAGCAAGAGAACCTTATGGACTTACAGATTAGAAGTTCCAATGATATGAGATTAATTAATTAAATTCTTAAATTAATTCAAGGATATAATTAATCAACAGTAAGTTGACCATTCCAAAATTGTTCGTAACTATAGCTGGTTCAAATTACCGTTGTACCCCTGTAGTTACATCTAATATCTTAAATACCATGGACTCTTCTAATGAACAATTAGTTATAGTCTACCTATAAACTAGGTCCCTCTCTAGGCAATGAGAGGGTAAGGCGCCTCATTGTTCAAAACCCGGAATCAGGCTTTAAGGGAGCAATTCATCCACTTACCCGATAACCGAGAAGGAGAGAATTCCATCTTGCGTAACTGTATTCCCAACTCCCTACTCGAATAAATCCCCAAATGGTAGACATATTGGGTCGGCGAATCTGGCCACTCTTACCATACAAATCAAAAGATTGCCCTCATAGGCAGGAGTTCAGAACTTTCTTAGGATTAAGGTTAAATTACCTATGGTCATCTTAGTGAAATGTAAATATCTTCAAGTAATAGTGTTATAAAGAGAGACTAAACATTTCGTGGTTCGGTCTTATACAAATTCTTTGTATAGAATACCTTCACTCAATGTCTCCACGTGAATAATTCGGATCAAATCATTTGTAACACTTTACAACAATTGTAACAATTACAAAGTAAGCCATAACCGTAGTGTTACCAGGATAAGGTACCCAGCCTTATCCATATACTATAGACCGTTCAAGTTATCATTTAAACATGATCCACTCGTATGTCAACTACATATAAGTTTAAATTACATGAAATGACCTTGGATCTTAGTTTATTAGACTTGGGTCAATGCAGACTAAATCTCAAATAAAATAATACTTTATTTTATTAAAAAAAAATTATCTAAAAAAAATTTACAAACTACGAAACCCACGAGATTTAAGGCATAAACCCCAACACATTTGTATAGAGTTGAATTGTTTCACGAATGAATATTTCCTTTCAAAAATAAACAACCTAAAGAAGAGACATGACTATTCGAACAACCACGAATAGTCTATAAATATGCCTCTTCTTGAAATTGCATTTAAGATCTTTTTTATAATCACTTTCTCCCATGAAACTTTCTCCTGTTATTATCAAGTTTTTGAAGTTTTGTTTATTTTCACAAAGTATGGTTTGTTGGATCTTATAGATGAGATGCTACTTCCATAAGAAAGGTAATATGTTCTATTCTAGGAGAGAATTGCTCAAGAAACTCAAGCACTAGAGTGAGTAAAATTGTCTGAAGGAGACAACGTGAAGTCGTTGGGCTCATATTCTCTCACGCATACAAGGTTACATATTCTCTGATATTCTATGTGATATTATTCATATAACAACATAAACAACCAAGAATAAAAAAAGTTAAGTTGCATACATAACATATTATATATTTCTCTCAGAATTAGGTTGGATCGCCAATCTCAAGACTCAGCTTGAGTTCATTGTGATGACAATTACCATAATTAGAGGTATAAAAATATTAAGTGAAACAATAGAAAAACATGTCCATTAGGAATAGACTTAGGAGTATTAAATTAGAGAAAAAAATAGTCTTCTCTTGTCAGTATAATTTTTTGTTTGTTTGTTGTTATGTTTCTTCGTTTTGTTCTCGTCTTGTTAGCCTTTAGCCTTAAGCCGTGCCTAGATGATGTATGTAATGAATATAATAATGTAGCCCAAGTTTTCTTTATTTGAACCCAAATACAAATCCTAGCAAGGTTTCCTGGTAAGTCCAGGGTCGAACACAGGGACTTAGTAACGTGAATGTCTTGAAGGCTTTAATTATCTTTTGCGATGAAGTATGAATTATATGCAATACTCATAGATGTGATTTAACTATGTACACTCTAATAACTACAAAGATGGTGAAGATGAGGCGATGAATATGATATATTGTGTGGTTAAGTGTAAGGATGTAGTGGTTTAAACAATCACTAAGAACAGTAGACGATGAAAATGAAAGAAAATCAATTAATAAAGTAGGGTTAAGAAGATTCACTATCATTTCCTTAAGCAATGCATACATAGGCGTTCATGTTTCAACTTTTTACAATGAATCCACTCTCAGTGTTAAATGCCACATTTATTCTATTTTTAGAATGCATGCTGAGTTGATTTCATTTAAAAGATCTAACTTTATCTAAGCTAATTCTTTCCTTGTTTAATGATGTCTAAATTACTCTCTCGAGCAGTTGACTATGTTCTACCGAACCCAAGTTCTCAATGAAATAAGCGTTGAATTAAACAAGATGTACTTCTACATATGCATGCTTCTGAAGATGTTGGTTTATCTTATCAACCCATTGGAAATTTAGTTACACATGATGAAAGAAGTAAGGAACATGGATGAGAGGAAATGAATGATATTCATATTCATATTAAGAATGACAAAATTCTCAAATATATAATTCTTAATACAACCATGAAATGAAAGACAAAGAGTAAAAGTGGTAGGAAGAAGTGTCAAGCCATTGATTACAATCTATTGCTCCCTTTGGCTTTGATGATATTTGCTCAAAGTGATTGCTGTTAGGATGGAAGATGAGTTCTCTCACATTCTAGAGAAAATACTAAGTCCTCACTTAGAATCTTCAGAGTAAAGTCGAGAGGTTGAAGATGAAGGAATTGTGACAGAGCTTTCCCAATCTCTTGTAAAAGTCTCCTTTTGTTCTTGAGCTGTTATGAGCTATTTATAGGTGTCAATGTTCTGAGTATTTCTCTAATGATGATCCGACACCTTTTCATTTAATTATATGCTCTGCTGCACCGTTTAAACACGTCACCGATTCATTGGATCTGGTATGCTTGAGTCAAGTCAGCTGCAAATTGCTCTATGATTTGTCAGTTTGCCAACCACGCTTGTTGTTTTATGGTTCTCATCACATGTTTTGATTTCATCGCGTGATGCTTCTACGCGTGCAAATTGTGTTGCCTTTCTTCCTTTTTGGGATCAAGGCTGCAACTTCCACTTCTTAAGAATATTTGCTTCTTTCACCAAAATCCTGCGTTTAAAAATGTCAAAATTTATAAATTTCAGAATATTGGCTCTTGTATACATGTGATCATGTAGCTTAGATTATTCTCATGAATTCATCTCATGTTAATGCATTTTCTTCTCGTTTTCTTAATTATTCTAAATAAAAAGCTATAATAAATTGCGTCTCCACAAGTTATCACACCCCCAAATTAGAACAATGTTTATCCTCAAGTATATTTTTAGAGCTTTAGTAAGATTTTAGATTTGGATTGATGTATTAACTAGATCTCTCAAAATGCTCCCAAGTTTAAGATTCAGTAGACAGACTGATCGCCTCTAAGTTTTATTCCATCTCCTACAAAAGTATTTCTTTAATCTATATGCAACAAGCTTAAGTCTCAAAATACCCTTACTCATGTTCGGGCAATCTTATTTCTCATTTCATGAATGGGCTTATGGTTCAGAGTTTACCATTTTTCTTTTTTTCGTGTTAGTCCTCGTATTATTAAGTAGTTTTGCATTGATCCAAGCATCTTATCTTCGTTTTGGCTTGTCCCCACGGGTAACATGTGAACATCCAACTACGAGCAAGAGCCCTTTTTAAACTCAACTATGCTTATTTTTAAACTTTTTTTTATGAACAAGGAGATCTTCAAAAAAAAATTGAATGCCTTCTAGCTCAAACCTCACCCTCTCCAAATTTTGATGCAGCAAGGTCCTCATTGTTGAAATCGAGGAATGAGGTTATCGTAGAAAAATTTTGTAAAATAGGTTTGAGATAAAGTTTGTGCGCATAGTAAATGCAAGAAATGCTTCTTAAGGCAAATATCCTAAAACTAGAGTTGAACGCCTAAAGTGCAATAAAGATAAACAAGAGACAGGAAAAAAATAAAGCGAGCAAAAAATGGATAACTTGCAATGCATTCATAAAAATGATAATGATAATATGGAAATCACAAGTTTACAAAAATTAAGAAGAAACAAGGAAAGAAACAACCAAAATATACAACACCCCCAAATTTAGTTTCTCCTTGTGTCATTAGCATCATTGGACGTCGGAAGAGTGTTATCCTGTTGGAATGGTAGGGGTTGTTGAAGTGTTGATGGGATGTTTAGCTTTGATCTGAATAAGAACCCTTAGTGTTCCACCACAGACAATTATCTGAATTGGGCGTGAATAATATGATTATTCGACGCCACATTAACTCATTGTTTTTTTTTCATTTTTCCTTCTATTAAAAAATTTCCTAACTCATTAAAAGCAATCATGTTCATCCAAACAACAATTCTCAAAACAATAAACTAAATAAATAATTAATTAATTAAAAGAGTGTAAGAAAAATTCAAAACTTCACAAAAGAGAGAAGGATGCATCCTTAAATTGGTGTGGTCGAGTTCATTGTAGGGATCATCCACGCGTTCTTCCATTACCCAGGGTCAGCTAAGTCTATGGAGAATTGCTCTCTATGGATGTCGCCTCCAATGTATTCCTTAATTCATTGGCCATTGAACTTGAACGCATTCGTCCCATCTTCTCTTGTCAACTCTATGGCATCGTGTGGGAAATCTCTTGGAGCCAGACCACCTTGAATTTAATTTTCCTAGAAAAGACTTACGCGAGAGTTAGAAAGTAATACTTTTTGTCCAACATAAAATTCTCGCTTACGAATGTGGTTGTCCTGCCACGCCTTTGTCTTCTCTTTATAAATTTTGGCATTCTCGTACGCCTCAAGCCTCCATTCCTTTAATTCGTGCAACTGATTCTTCCTCGCTTCACCTACAAGATCTTACTCAAGGTTAAGCTTTTTGAGCGCCCAAAGTGCTTTATGTTCCAATTCTAGTGGTAAGTGGCAGGCCTTTCCGAACACCAACACATATGGAGACATCCCGATGGGAGTTTTGTATGCAGTGTGATAAGTCCAGAACGCCTCATCCAGGTGTTTTGCTCAGTCTTTTCTTGAAGTGTTCACCACTTTTTCAAGGATAGATTTGATTTCTCTGTTGGACATTTCCACCCGACCCTTTGTTTGTGGGTGGTAAGTGGTGGCAACTCTATGATTAACATTGAACTTGATCAGTAATTTAGAAACAATGTGATTGATGAAGTGTGTACCTTCATCGCTTAATAGAGCATGAGGCATCCCAAAGCGTGTAAAGATATTCTTCTTTAAGAATTTTCATATAGTCGTCGCGTCGTTCTTTATATAGGCGATAGCTTCAACCCACTTGGATACATAGCCTACAGCCAAGAGGATGTACTGGTGGCCGCTTGAGGAAAGAAACAATTCCATAAAGTCAACACCTCAAGCATCAAATAATTCAACCTCTAGGATTGATGTTAGTGATACCTCATTTTTCTAGGATATATTTTCAGTCCTTTGACAGCGATCGCAATTGACCAGATAGGCGCAGGCATCCTTGAACAACATTAGCCAATAATAACTACATTGCAACACCTCTGTTGTTGTCTTCTGTCCCCCAAAATGGACACCAAAGTGCTTCATGGAACTTCGATAAAATTTCTTGCATTTCAAACTCGAGAACGCATCTTCTCAAAATGTGATCAGGACCCAACTTGTATAAGAAGGGCCCATCCCATCTATAGAATTTCACTCATGGAACAACTTTTTGCACTGATGGTGGTTGAAATCTTCTGGCCATGTCCTACAGACTAGGTAGTTCACGATATCAACATACCACAACTCCTTTTCTTCTAATCTCATCAACTTTTCATCAGGGAAACTGTCTCGAATATCCTGTGTACTACGTTGAAAAGGTGTTAGGTCTTTAAAAGACATATATTTTCTATGTTAATTCCCCCAAAATCATTGATTATTTGCTTTTAACGCTCATTTTGTAGGTAAAACAGTATTGGAGGTGATTAGGAGTCATTTCGAGAAATTGGGCCAAAAAGGAGAAAAAAAATGACCAAAAAAGTCAACAAAGTTTAAGAGAATCAGATAAATTACCATAATGCCATCAAGCTCCATTGTCAAGACCCTAGGTGTAAACCCCAAACCTTAATTTCCCTACTTGTGCATGTTTACTTTTGAGATTAGTATGATGAGTAGATTAATATAAGAATTAATGTTTAATTGTAGGAAAATGGGTGAAGAATAAGGACTAAAAAGGAAAATAAATGTGTGAGTGTGCAAGTTTGGTTCTCGGGTGAAGTTGGTGAGAACCTAGCAAGGGAAAATTTTGGCCAAGTGTTGTTGGGATGTAGCCTATATGTTAGCCTTGCGTTGGGCATTGGAGACAAGCTCTTATGCATTGATCTTACTTTTAAAGATTAGACGAGCTCTTGAGGAGCCAAGTGTAGCCGAGAGAGAGGGAGCTAGGCGTTAAGGTTGTGCACGCCAAGGACATGTTGAGTGCTTGTAACCCTATGCGTTGACAAGGCTTGCGAGGTTAGAGAGCATGCGGGCAAGGTATGCTAGCCATTGGCGCAAGGCTAGGCACTGAGCCTAGCGCACACGCTCAAGGGATACGATGACCGTGGGCATGCATGCTGACCTGTGTGTGGCGATGAGCATAAGGCATTGAGTATACGATGCACGCTGGAGCTATACGATGAAGTTAGGAAATGTGTGACGGGGTATATGATGCGTGTTAGAGCTAAGCGATGTAAGAGCAAGACGATGGGTGCAAGACGATGAGCACAAGATACCTGAAGCATGTAATGCTCGGTGGTTATGCTTTGAGGAAGGTTCATCACCTGGTTGGTGATGTGTTAACACTAAGCTGGGCGATGGCTTGGTATTGCGCGATGATCAAGCTAGGCGTGCAATGAGTAAGGTTTTCATTGGTCAGGCCTTGAAAGGTTAAGGGTTGGCGATGCGATGGTGATTAAAGCCAAGAGGCTAAGGCATAAGTGTTATCCCTAAGACATACGTTGAAGTTGGCATGCGTGAGGGGTGTTATGCATTGAAACTAGTTGAAGGCAAGGCTTGCATTGATAGCAAGGGAAGATGATTAGCATTAACCACCGTTTATGGATGCCAGCTGTCCTAATCTTGCAGGATATGCATACTTGAAGGTGGAGGTGGCAGCTTGCTAAGCACTGCATGGTTAGCAGATTTGGGTATAAAAAGAAGGACTTAATTCAAAAGCTTGGTTTGGACAAACTACTTAAGCAATTGAAGAGATTCTAAGGCCATCTTAATTCTGAAGAAGCTTAGTTGATGGTGTAGGGTTGCTAGAAGAGGAAACAACAATAACAAGCTGGAAATTTAAAGATCTACATCAAGGTCGAGCTCTCAGGTAATCCAAAACCACTGCTGAAGATTTGAGGTTTTCAACCAAATCACGAGGCATTTTGGGCTAAAATTCTAAGGTAAGCCACCTAAGACATTCTTGAACAAGTTTGTACAAGGAAATTTCTTGAGATAAGTCCAAGAAATTGAGTTATTTGAAGAGAAAGTTGAATCTGGAATTTTTTTTTTAAATAAGTAGGCAGTTGCTTGGTTGAATAAGCAAGCAACTCAAATTGATGCAAGGGCAGAGGCAAGGCTGAGTGCCATTGTGTTAAATTCTATGCTTGACAGGAGAGAGCATGTGTTGAGAACTTAGACGCATAGATGGTAGTGTGGGTGATCATGTGTGGCTGGAAGAAACACTTGGAGCATGTGGTGGTGCATTGTGGGATGCGTTGATCAAGCATGTTGGCCACATAGCAAGGACCTAAAGCTCCAAGGAATCTGCTAAGTGTTGAACGCATAGTAAGGTATGCATTGGTTTGAAAACATTTTAGGAAAGGCTAAATGCAAGCTTATTTAGGAGAGTTAGGCTCACAAGGAGACTATTATTGGAAGTTAAAGCATAATGTTATATTTTCAGGATTGATATCAATAGGAAAAGCATATCAACCATTAAAGGATTGCCCAAGAATCGTGAATGACTATAAATGAGTTATAGATGTTCAATAAATGTTTTAATAATCCATGCTTTATTGAAAATTACTTTTATGCTAGTTATTTTACAAGAAATTTCCAAGCAACACATTTTTCTAAAGTTTATAAACGCATGCTAGTTATAATGTTGATGAAGTATGCTTTGGCACAATGGTTGAACCATGGTAGTTCTTAAAAGAAGATTCTATGGCATGTTTAAAGTTAAAAGTATTTGCTATTATGTTTTAAAGCATATGTGCTCTTAATGTTGATGAGCATACGTTAGCAAATGACATTCTTATGAAAACTATGTTTTATGAGATCAAGTTTTTAGTAAGCTTGTTTTATGAAAATGTTTTTCTATAAGGTATTTTCAGCTCAATACTAAAAGTACAAGAAGAAGGTATATGAGTTGTACTACCTGGTTTTAGTTATGTTATGATTATGATACTGAAGTACTTAGAGAAGGTATCAGAATAATTCACCCAGTTCAGTAATAAACAGTGGTACCTTGCTTCAGTTATGATTTTTGACGTTAGGATCCAGTTTGCTCTATGTGCACGTATGACAGTTAATCAGTTCTGTAAGGATTGAACCACGAGTGTTCTTCCCTAGTATTGGCTGAAAGGTGTGGAACAAAAGGGCTCTCACCCTAACCCAGGCTTATGTTTGAGAGATTGAGAAAAGGGGTTCTCTCTTAAATAAGGATATTCGACGTTGAGAGATTGAGCAAAAGGGTTCTCTCTCAACTAGAAATCAGTTTAGCTATGTTTTCAGATACGATGGTTTTAAAAGTTATGTACACGTTTGTTTGGCAAGTGTTTAGTTTCAATATTCGGTTTTCTAGCTTTCAGTTGAAGCATGAGATTTATGTTTTATTTAAGTCATTCACTAGGCTAGTAGCTCATCCCGTTTTAAATGTTTTTCCCTCCCCAGGTAGCAGTCAACTCCCCAGAAGCTAATTATGTTGCTGCTATGCCACTCAAAGACTTGAGGCTAAAGGAAAACTAGGTGTTTATTCTATAAATACTAGTACACATGTTTTATGCTTTTAGGGACTAAGTTTAGTGTCATGGGCTCACTGAATTTTATAGTGTACATAGCTATGAGTGTGAATAGTAGCTATGGAACCCCATTGATGTAAGAATGTTAAGTTTCGGTTAATCTATTCAGTACGTTTGATATGTTAAGCTCTGAGATTGTTAATATGTTGCACTTGCTGGTCCTGTTATAAAATATTGTTGCTGTTAAGTCATAAATTCATATCAGGGTTTTAAAGCAAGTTATAAATGTAAGTTAGGCAGTAAGTGTCGGTGTAGGGTCGGTAACTACTGCCATCACATTCCCTTTCAGGTTAAGAAGGTAATCTAGAAGAGGGTGTGACACTAGGAGAAACGTTGAGCAAGGCTTGAAGACAAAAATCTTACTTTTGCGGCAAAATAGGGCAGCGTTGCAACGCTCCCCACAACGTTGCAATGCTTCGAATTTTGACAAAATTGTCCGTGCACACGCCTCACGCAATGCAACGTCAAGGCCAGCATCACGTCTCAAGCACAACACTTCTTGGCTTTTTGCAATTTAGTGTTGCAACGCTAACCTCAGTGTCGCGACTCTACCCTACAAGTATAAATAGTTTTTCTTTCATTTTTGCAAAGGAGGAAGCACGATTTTGATGGAGGTTGGAATTTCTTTTTGTATCAATTAGTCTCTAAGGTAATTTTGTTTCCTACTTAGATTCGATTTTGATTTCTTTTTGGATTATAATCAACAATTTGTAATTCTTCACGAATTTATCTATGGATTTGTGAAAATCAATCTTGTTTCTATTTCAAGGTTCTTACAATTCTTTTGAGTTTTCTACTTGTCTTTATCATTTGCAATCTGATTTGAGCATTCTTGAATCTGTTTTTAATTCTTAAAGCATGTTGAATGATCTATATCTTGAACATGTTTAGCCTAGTTGCTTGGTTTTTTCACACTCATAATTGAATGCGTTGCTTTTGGTGTGTTCGATAGAATGTCAAGCTAAGATCTACAAGAGGCAATAGTAATTGTGTGTTTAATGGCTATCCAAGGATGCACTAATTACTAGATTTAAAGAAAATTTGGTTAATTGAGTAAGCTATCTTGACAATTAATAACCACAATTGAATTCTAGAACTTAATGCGCGTGTTTTCTCTTCTATATGATAGCTATCGAACCCAATAGAGGTAGAAGCATGTAGATTGATTAGGGTTAGGGTTATCCAACCTTAATTAATGATTAGAACGCTCTCTTGACTAGGTTAGTGCTAGTTGTCTGCCTTTGTAGAGACTAGTTTAATCTAGTTAAGTAGGTAGTTGCAAGCTTAATTTGAGTGTGAATTAAATTTGTAGAATTCAATGATAGGAATCGCATTGAACGTCTAAATTGGATTAGAGGAAAAATTGTTCTAAATTTGTTTACAATTATCCTTTTTCTTTTGATATCTAGTATGTTTCTTGTCTTAATAAAAAATCTCCGTTTCATGGCTTTCATAGTTAAGCTTGGTTAAGGAAAATACTAAATAACCTTTCCTTGTGGATCAACCTCTTACTTCCACTTTAACTACGAGTTAGTTTAGGTTGTTGTTTGAACTTTACAAATACTTTTTGTTTTGGGTTAGGTAGAACTAACAACACCTACTTAGCTTTGAACAAAATGACATCATTGCTGGGGAATTGCTAACCATTTAATCTTTTTCTTAGCTAAATTTGACTAGAAAACTTTAAAACACCAACAATATTTTCTTCTTTTTGTATCTACTTGTTTAATATGGTGGATATGAACATCTATTACGCACTTTATGCGAAGTATGCGGCCCATCAGAGAGCACAAGAAGTAAGCAAATTTAATGAGCTTAAGAGTGAAATAAATGAACTAACCTCTCTTGTTCGAGTTGTGCTTACTGAACAGATACAAGTTCCGCGTGGTTCTGAACGCGAATACTACCCAACTGAACTCCATCATCGATACCATCTCCTTCTACTAATATAGGTAATTCTTCAGAAAATTTAGTTGATGAACTTTATGACTGCTCTTGGGAGTTTGTGCAAGAACATTCTTATCTTTCTCAAGAACCATCGAGTTTTTAGCATAATAGGTTTTATTCTGGACATGAAGTCAGAGCTGACATTCAGAATCTGTGTGACATCGTTGCCCAGATTACTGATTCAGTTAGGAGAGTCGAGGAGTCTTGGAAAGATACATTTTCTGAGAATACTGAGTTAAGCGGTGGAGAAATCTACATCGATAATCTAGTAGAGCCACTGGTTCTTCAAAATTCCTATCAAGGTACGACATTGGATTTAGTAATGTGTGAACTTGCTAATGGTTTTTCTGATTATGAGCAGGATGCAATTGAGTTTCACCTGGAGACTCAAGCCCCCGTGTCAGTTGAGGTCCAACAATGTTGGATTTTATGTCCTAAAACTCGTAGTTTGTAAATTAATAAACATATTCTGTTTTGTTTTTCGATAAAGTTATTATTGAAATTGTAATCTTGAATCCAATAAACTAAGGTCCTGAGGCTATTTAATGTAGTTTGAACTTTATGTAGTGACATAAATGTGGATCAAGTTCAAATATATAGCCAAAATGGTCTATAGTGTATGAATAAGGTTGGGCGCTTTATTCTGGGGACACTATGGATGCAGCTCACTTTGTAGTTAGTACAAACGATGTGATCCTGAATCATTCATATAGAGATATATGAGTGAGGGCATCCTATGCAATGAGTTTGCATAAGACTGAACCATGAAATAGTCACTTTTTACATTCTAAATGTCGTTTTATGTATAAAACTGGCTATTTCGTTAATTGATGACCTAGGTAACTTAATCTTAATCCTGAGCTAACTATGAACTCATGTTTGCTCGGAATTATCCTTAGATCTGCATAGGTGAGGGCAGCTCATCATCGCTAGCCCAATAAGCCTCTCATTTCAGGGGAAGATCGAATGGATAGCTGGGAACATAGAGTGTAAGACAGAATTCACTCCTACCCGTTATAAGGATAGTAGATAGGTTGTTCCCTTTAGTACTGAATCCAGGTCTTGAACAAGGGGCCCCACGCTCTCCTTGGCCCGAGAGGGATTCGGTTTATAGGTTGGACCTTAAACTAATTGTTCATTAGAGGATTAGTGGAACTTAAGGAACAAGATGTAGTCTTGGGGGTAAACCGATTTTTATGACTAAGCCGAGATTACGAACAACCTGTGAAGGATTAGCTTACTAATCATGGTTATATCAAATGGACACAAATATATCTATAGTGAGGGGAGTGCAACTATGGGACTTTAGTGGAATGACCCGTTAGTTAACGAATGTTGATTAGCTCCATCAAAAGAGTTTAGCCAGCTAATCTCGGATCGTTGGAGCCCATGATCTATAGGTTCATTAGGTTCCCTTACTAGCTCATATGAATAAACTTAGAACAATATGATAGAATAATTCGAATTGTTCGAATTAGGTGAAGAGAGAAAAACCGACAAGTATATGTGATATAGTGGTCGAGTTTTTCAGTTTCAACTTTAATATTTAAATGTGATTTAAATATCAAGAATATGAATATGTTCATATTCGGAAGCTCGTAAATAATGGAAATGGTCAAAGATGTAAAAAGTCAAAGAGTTAACTTTTGACTTTGAAAAGTCAAACTTTAACCAACCTTATATTCAAATGTGATTTGAATTTTGAGAAAATGAATGCGGATTCATGCTCGGGAGACCAAAATTAGTCAACACGGAAAAAAATCATAAAAAGTCAAAATGTTGACTTTTTGGTCAAAGTTTGACTTTGACCAAATGACTATTTTGCCCTTTGACTATAGTTAGTAGAAAAATCCAAACTTTTGTTGGATAATTCCACTAACAAAATAGTGGGCTAGGTATTGGCTTATAGTGGAGACATTAAGCCCACTAAGATAGTGGATTATAGGTGTTGGGTTTTTATGGATTTGGTTCATGCAATTGTTGCATGATTTTTTCTATAAAATGGGCTTTTGAATTTAAATTAAAGACTTTTGGCAATTTGCCAATTTTTTTTTTAATTTGGGTTGGAAAAAACCTCTTTTCTTTGTGTGAAGTTTAAAAAGAAAACCCAAACCAAAACCCAAATTCATTCCTTTTTTCCATCTCTTTTCTCTCTCTCGGGGTTCTTCATCCACCGTGTCCCACAATCCGGTTCTGAGTCCAGAGAATAGTAGGTCAACTCTAGTGGTGGTTTGGAAGAGTTCTGGTCAAGATTCGACGAGAAAAAGCGTTGTTCAGGAGCTACAAAGGTTGTATCTCATCCTTTTTTAATTACTGTTTTTCCTTCAATTGCATGCATAATTTCCTTTTAATTAAAAGCAATTAGAGTGTAATTAGATCCTAATTCCGTTGCGTATGTCTCGAGTTCCATCAAACAAACCCCTGAGCTTACACACTCCATGCTGACATTTGAGAACTATTCAGAGCCTACCGTCATCTGTGGCACTAAAGCCAATCTAATTGAGGAGCTTTCCTAGATCGACAATGAAGATGATATTTATCCCACACCATGTTCAGAACAAGTGAGGATAAGTATGAGCCTGCTCCACACCTTAAAGAATTTCAGGTAAAACAGTTAGAGGCTTCCAAGCCTAGAACCATACTTTCTCCTGGTATTTCTTGCATCCTTGATTATTGCTCATATTTTCCTTATAAGCCAAAGTCCGTTCTTGAGTCTTTTCTTTCTTTTAACTCTTTCGAGTCATTTGAGTTTTTTTATTCTTTTTTTTTTTTCTCTTTTTTGCCAAATATTAGAAAACCCAAATTCGACCTGTCTGGTTCTCGTCGAAGGGTGAGTTCTCTTATAGCCCTTCCAGGCTATATAGATTCATCTAAGAGAGGATCGAAGAAGTATGAAAATTTTTATGTACCTTGAAAAGCATAAAAAATGGGTCGCATTGAGCAATCAATGTTAAAAATTTTCTCTTCCTAGAGGTAGCCAGGTGTAAAAAATAAAACAACTTTTGTTCGCTTTCCTTTATTTGCTTTTTAGGAATAAATTTTAGATTAACTTTCTTTTTTTCTTGTAGCTTTTCTATTCCTTTTCTTTTCTCTTATTTTTTAGGAACAACAAAATGAAAGAAAAAGCAAAACTTGATGTAGGAAAAGAACAACAAAACAAGGAAAAATTGCTACCACCACCAATTGCACGAAATCAGGGGAGTTTTTTGTTCCTTTTTTTTTTCTTCTCGTCATATCTTAGTTTTATAAACATTGAGGACAATGTTTAATTTTTAAGTTGGGGGTGGTGTACATTGCATGTTCTTTAACATTTTTTTTATTAGGGTTGTTGTTGGGCCTACTTCTTCTTGAATGAAAAATCCTAAATGATGAATACTGTGGCCTTGCTTTGTTGATCTAATTCGTGAGTCCAAGAATTTTTCCCCAAAATGAATTTTGTTTGGTAGAGTTCTTGGCTATTGTTTGTCCATGAACTTCCAGCTGATGTGCTCCATGTGGTTTGCTCCACTAACCCTTGTCTGATGGAAGTGAAAGAAAAACTTATTCTGATGGGATTTTATAGAATTAATTTCTTTCTCTCTCTCTCGTTCTCTCTTTCGATATTGTTGAGCTTCTTCTAACCCTAAGCTTTTCTGTTTGTTTCGTGTGACTGCTTGAGTAAACGATCGGCGATAAAGAGCATGCAATCTTGTAGAAGAAAGGAGGAAGAAGAGTTCTACACAACGATATACGTGGTTCGACAAATGATGCCTACATCCACGGGAAGGAGAAGAGATCTTTATTCGAGAGCTAAGTCACAACATTTCTTTTTATAGATTGCAAGCTTTCTTAAAGCCTTTTTGTATATTGTATGCTACGAGATTTGTAAATGATGAGTACTTATACTATTTTTTGATACAAATAGTTACAATAACAAACTGTAAAAAGTTAAAGAAATGTGAACAGTTGTTGAATATGTTGAATGTTTGAGTTTATTTTCTTCAAATCTCCACCTTAAGCTCAACATGCAAGCTCTTCTCCTTCCAGTTTTGACATGTCTTCACCCTTTTTCAAGAATCTGGAAGTCGATCTGACCAAGACAGTTTGCTAGCTTGAGTTTGGACAGGTTTGGTAAGCATGTCGGCTGCATTTTCGGTGGTATGAACTTAATCACCTCGACTTCTCCTTTCTCTATTCTGTCTCTTACAAAGTGATATTTAATATCTATGTGTTTGGTCCTTGAATGATATTGAGGGTTTTTGGATAGGTGAATGACACTTTAGTTATCACAATAGATCTTTACTACTGTTTGATTAATACCAAAGTCCTTCATCAACCCCTTTAATCATAGTGCTTCTTTTATTGCTTCTGATAAAGCTATGTACTCTGCTTCTGTGGTTGATAATGCTGTGATTGACGGTAAATTTTCTTTCCAACACAACAAATTAGGGCCAAATAAGAATAGATAACCTGTTAATGATCTTCTTTTGTCTTGGTCACCTGCAAAATCTGAATCAACATATCCATATAGCTCTAAATTTGTTTCATTATTACTTTGATATGTTAATTTTGACTATTTAGACCAAATTAGATATCTTAAAATCCATTTTGTTGCTTCCCAGTGCCTTTTTCCAGGGTTAGACATGTATCTACTGACAAGACTAGTGTTGTATGATAGGTATGGTCTAATAGATATCATTAGGTACATTAGACCCCCTACTACTTGATTGTATGGAATTAATTGCATTTGAGTCAAATGTTCTATGTCTGTTTCTTTTGGTGAGTTTTCTGAGGAAAGTTTAAAAATGACTAGCAATAGGTATAGTGACTAGTTTTGCATTAGACATATTAAATCTGTTAATTACTTTTTCACAGTAGCTTAATTGACTAATGGTTAGAGTTAAGGAAGCCCTGTCTCTTTGATTTCAATCCTAATGATCTTTTTAGACTGACCCAAATCCTTCATTTCAAACTCTCTCTTTAGGAGATTTTTTACATGAATTAAATCCTCCTTAGATTTCCCTGCTAGTAGCATATCATCAACATAGAGTAGTAGATAGACTTTGTCCTTATAGGTAGTTGAATTAATATAAGAACAAATGTCATAGGAACTTCTTTGAAATCCAATACTCTCTATGTAATCATTAAACCTTCTGTACCAGCATCTAGGGGATTGTTTAAGACCATATATAGACTTGTTTAGGAGACAGTATAGGTCTTCCTTCCCTCTTTCTTCAAACCCTTTAAGTTGAACCATATAAATAATAACCTCTTCTAGATTTCCATGAAGGAAAGCAGTTTTAACATCTAGTTGATCTAGTTTAAGGTTATACTGAGCAACTAGAGATAAAAGAAGTCTAATAGAGATTTGTTTTATTACTGGTGAAAAAAAATCATAATAGTCTATGCCTTCCCTCTGTGTAAACCCTTTAGCCACTAGCCTTGCCTTGTACCTAGGCTTTTCTTCTTTGATAGAACCCTCCTTTAGTTTATATATCCATTTAGAGGCTATAGATTTACATCCTTTAGGAAGAGGGGCTAGGGTCCAAGTATTATTGACAGTGAGTGATTCCATTTCTTCACACATAGCTTGAATCCAAGACCTAGCATTAGGACAGTTTACTGCCTCTTCAAAAGTGACTGATTCTTGGTCATTATGAGTTATTGTGGCATTTAGGACTAGGTTCATGTAATTAGTTTCAGTATATCTAGCTAGAGGAACTATCACTCTTCTCTGTCTATCCCTAGCCAAAGAATACTAACTTAGATCAAGTACAACTTCAGTATTCCCAATATACTCATTTGAGTTTTCCTCTTCTTCTTCTTCAGTTTTAATAGAAGGGTTATGACTAGTGGAAAAATCTTTAGGTGTCTCCACCTCAATCCTAGCAGTATCAGGGCTATTAGGAACTTCATAAGTTGTCTTTTCTTTTTGCATAAACATCTCTTTTTCTCTGAAAGTGACATCCCTACTTATGAAAAACCTTTTCTCAATAGGATTCCACATCTTAAAGCCTTTGACACCTTCTAAGAACCCAACAAACATATACTTTACTGCCCTAGACTTTAGTTTCCCCTAATTTTAGTGAATATAGCCAACACATCCAAATACCCTTAGATTTTTTAGGTTAGGTGGATCTGTGGTCCATTTTTCTTCAAGAGCTAAAAAGTTTAGGGAGGAATAAAGACACCTATTTAAGGTGTACACAGTGTAGCTTGCTGCCTCAATCCTAATATTTTTCACTAAGGATTGCATCTGAGAAAAGACATCTAAACATTTCCATGACTGTTCTATTTAGTCTTTCAGCTACTCCATTCTATTGAGGAGTGAATCTAACAGTCCTATGCCTAGTTATTCTTGTTTCTTTACAGAATTTGTTAAACTCTTCACTACAAAATTCCAATCCATTGTCAATTCTTAGGTATTTAATTTCTTTAGAAGTTTGCTTCTCTATCATGAGTTTCCATTCCTTAAACCTATCAAATACCTGGTCTTTAGTTTTAAGGAAGCAGACCCAACTTTTTCTAGAGAAGTCATCAGTAAAAGAAAGTAAATATTTTGAGCCACTTTGGCTAGGTGTAGAAGCTAAACCCCATAGGTCAGAGTGTATATAATCTAGGATAGCTTTTGTGGTATGTTGTGCCTTAGTGAAACTTTGCCTTGTGGCTTTTCCTAAAACACAGTATTCATAAAAGGTTAGATTTTCTGAGAGACCTTTAGGTAGAATCCCTTATTTAGATAGGACTTCTAGGCCTTTAGCACTAATGTGAGATAATCTTTTGTGCCAAACATCAGCCTCTGTGATCTCATTTGTGGTGGCAACATATGCCCCTGTCATATTTCAACTCCTTTGACCACAAATAAGTCATTTATCTTTTCCCCAACTAATATCACCTTAGAATCCTTTAGCACCTCAAGGGTTCCTCCTTTACCTCTGTACTCACACCCAATTGCATCAAGCATACCTAAGGAGATTAGATTTCTCTTAAGAAGTGGAATATATCTCACATTCATAAGGAGTTTAGTAGTTCCATCCTTAAGTTTCATGGAAACAAAGCCAATGCCTTTTATCCTACAGGCTTGGTTGTTTCCCATATACACCATTTCTCCTTCAATTTCTTTAAAAGTGTTGAACCATGGTCTCATTGAGGTCATGTGGTAGGTGCATCCAGAATCTAGGACCCAATCATGTTTTCCTAGAGGATTTACATGGTTAGATTTGTCTAAAGTTGAGGCTAAAGCATCTGAGTAAATAAAGGAACCTTCTACAACAGATGCTTCGGGTTGTTTGCCTTTTGAGTCTTTTTCTTTTCTTGGTTCTTTCTTTTTAGGATAAAATAGTCTTTGATTAAATGTCCTTTCTTTTTGCAATACTTACATTTTATTTTCTATTTAGACTTATTATCATCTAAGTTATGTGGTTTTCTATCCTTTAAATGATTTTGTTTGAAGTTTCCTTTAGCAAATAACCCTTCACCACTAGGATGATCCTTTCTATCAATCTGTAACTCTAGCTCTCTAGTTCTTAGGGCTGAAATTATAGTATCTGTGCTTATACTATCCCTTCCATACTTTAGAGCATTTTTTATTTTTTTTTATAGGGTTCAGGCAAAAATTTTAAAAGCACATAGGCCTCATTTTCATCACCAAGTTTTTCTCCTAGAGTTTTAAATTCAGCAATAATTTTCTTAAACTCATCTAAGTTATCAATTAAAGTTTTTTATGAATCCATTTTAAATGTAAAGAATTTCTCCTTAAGGTACATTTTACTAGGAAGATCTTTAGTAGCATATAACTCTTCTAGTTTAATCCATATCCTATAGGCAATTTCTTGATCTAAAACTTGTCTAAGAACACTGTCACTAAGGTTTAGAACCAACGTACCATAGGCTGCCAGCTCCCAGTCTTCTTTTTCTTAGGCTGTCACAGTGGCAGTGAGTATTGATGGGTCAAGGAGGGCTCTGTGAGCTTTCTGCTCGCTGAGAATCGCCTTGATTTTTGCCTTCCACAGGCCAAAGTCTCCTTTGCCATCGAATTTCTCTACTTCAAATCTTAACTACTGACATCTTTAAATGAAAAACTTGAATCTTCAATTTTCAAGAACTGCAATCTTGTAAGTCTTTTGCTCTGATACCACTTTGTTGGGTCTGCTTCTTGTTGAATGAATATTAAAAGCTCAAATGATGAATATTGTGGCCCTGCTTTGCTGATCCAATTCGTGAGTCCAAGAATTTTTCCCCAAAATGAATTTGATTTGGTAAAGTTCTTGGTTATTGTTTGTCCACGAACTTCCAGATGATGTACTCCACGTGGTTTGCTCCATAACTTTTGCCTGATGGAAGTGAAAGAAAAAACTACGGGATTTTACAGAATTAATTTCTCTCTCTCTCTCGTTCTCTCTTTCGATATTGCAGAGATTCTTCTAACCCTAATCTTTTCTGTTTGTTTCGTGTGACTGCTTGAGTAAATGATCGGCGATAAAGAGCAAGTAATCTTGTAGAAGAAAGAAGGAAGAAGAGTTCTACACAACGATATACGTGGTTCGGAAAATGATGCTTACATCCACGGGAAGGAGAAGAGATCTTTATTTGAGAGCTAAGTCACAGCTTTTCTTTTTACAGATTTCAAGCTTTCTTGAAGCCTTTTTGTATATTGTATGCTACGAAATTTGTAAATGATGAGTACTTATACTATTTTCTTATACAAGTAGTTACAATAACAAACTGTAAAAAGTTAAAGAAATGTGAACAGCTGTTGAATACGTTGAATGTTTGAGCTTATTTTCATTAGTTGTAAATTGAGCTTTACAAAAAAAATTGTGATCTTTGCATGTCTAGAACCCTTGTGCACTTATGCTCGGGTTATGTGGATTTTATGATCTTGATTAAATATATCTTGATTAGGCTCTTATACACTTCTATGGTATACTTTTTTATTCTTTAAAGAAACATAATATCATGATCTTGACATTTTTCTTTTAAATGACTCATTTTTGCTTTAACGCATGATTCATTACTAAGCATGTTCATCCATTCAAGAATCACATTCACTTTGTTTGTTATGGATCATTTGTTTTTCTCAATCTTTTGATTCATATCAATGAACTTTGATGAAACATTCTCTCAAGCAATGGTACAAATCAAATTTTAGGCTTTTTAAAATCTTTTCTAACAAAATTTTGAAACTCATCTTTCAAAAGAAACTTTCTTTTCCTTTTAACATCATAAAAATCGAATACTTAGTCTTTAGATTTATTTAGAATCTCAAAATTCTTAGAAACAGCATACTCACTTAATTTTCTTTGTCACCCCGATAGGACAAATTTTGGTCTAAGATAAACTATCTTATTTTAGAGACAAGTCTAGACAAAAAGGATAAAAAAGGGCCTAGTGTTTTAAATAAAATAAAATAATTGCCAACTCAAAAAAGGGGAAGCAAGCTTGCTTATTTATCTTAATCTTCAGTAATGTGTATGTGTGCATGGATAGAGGTGAAAAGAGTTACCTCCATCGTGTTAGTTAGAGCCCACGAGAAAAGAGTGACAGGTTCCCTGTGGTGTGAGTGTGAAAGTTATCCCTCTAGCTAAAAGAAATGCCAATTACATTTTGTGCGCTTCAGTTGAAAAAAAGGTACCCTTGTCCTAGAACTGTCTCTCTTTTTTACAAGATAGGTATATTTTAGACCGATAACAGAGCAAGTGTAGGGTTAAGAGGAATTGAGAGTTGGATATAGCCTTTCTACTAGTTTTAGCCTTGAAATAAACTAAAATTAAGTAGTCTATTCTTTTATGGCTTTACAAGAAAAAGACATTTTCTTTCCAAAAATAGGTTTCAAATCTTTGTTAGAAAAATTTTAAAGGTTTAATTGTCCATTTGTATCATTTGCTTGCTTGATTGTTGAAAAGATAGATATGAATCAATTTTTTGTGTAAACAACATGAACATATTAACATCTTTGAATGACTTCTTTGAATGAATGCACAATTGATATTCATGTTTTTTATTGACTGTATGCATATTTCTAGCTTTGACTTGCTTGTGACGACCAAGAGTTAAGTTGGGGGTGTTTTGTTAGGTCTTTAAAAGACGTATATTTTCTGTATTAATTCTCCCAAAATCGTGTTGATTATTTGCTTTTAATGCTCATTTTGTAGGTAAAACAGTCCCGGAGGCGATTAGGAGTCATTCCAAGAAATTGGACCAAAAAGGATAAAAAAATTACCAAGAAAGTCAACAAAGTTGAAGAGAATCAGATAAACTACCAAAATGCTATCAAGCTTCAGCGAAGACAGAAAGCTTGCTTTTGCTGCAAAACAGGGCAATGTTGCAATGTTCCCCACAGCGTTGCAACGCTTTAGATTTTGACGTAACTGCCCGCATGCACGCACCTCGCGCAATGCAGCGTCAAGGCCAGCATCACGTCTCAAGCGCAGTGCTTCATGACTTTTTGAGATTTGGCAATGCAACACTAACCTCAACGTCGCGACGCTACCCTGCGAGTATAAATAGTTTTTCTTTCATTTTTGCAAAGGAGGAAGCATGATTTCGATGGAGGCTGGAATTTCTCTCTGTATCAATTAGTCTCTATGGTAATTTTGTTTTCTACTTAGGTTAGATTTTGATTTCTTTTTGGATTGTAATCAATAATTTATAATTCTTCATGAATCTGTCTATGGATTTGTGAAGTAATCAATCTTGTTTCTATTTCAAGAGTTCTTGCAATTCTTTTGATTTTTTTATTTGTCTTTATCGTTTGCAATTTGATTTGAGTATTCTTAAATCTATTTTTAATTCTTGAAGTATGTTGAATGATCTATATCTTGAACATGTTTAGCCTAGATGCTTGGTTTTGCCACACTCATGATTGAATGAGTTGCTTTTAACGTGTTCGAAAGAATGTCTAGCCAAGATCTACAAGAAGAAATAGTAATTGTGTGTTTAATGGCTATCCTAGGATGCACTAATTACTAGATTTGAAGAAAATTTGGTTAATTGAGTAAGTTATCTTGACAATTATCAGTGCAATTGAATCCTAGAACTTAATGTCATGTTTTCTCTTCTATATGGCCGCTATCGAACCCAATAAAGGTATAAGCATGTAGATTGATTTGGGTTAGGGCTATCCAACCTTAATTAATGATTAGGACGCTCTCTTGACTAGGTTAATGCTAGTTGTCCGGCTTTGTAAAGACTAGTTTAATCTAGTTAAGTAGGTAGTCGTGAGCTTAATCCGATTGTGAATTAATTTGTAGAATTCAATGATAGAAATCACATTGAACGCTAACTTAGATTAGAAGCAATATTATTCTAAATTTGTTCACAATTATCCTTTGTCTTTTGATATTTAGTATGTTTCTTGTCTTAATAAAAAAAAACCTCTGTTTTATGGCTTTCATAGTCAAGCTTGGTTAAGGAAAAGATTAAATAACCTTTCCCTGTGGATTGACCTCTTACTTCCACTTTAACTACGAGTTAGTTTAAATTTTTGTTCGAGCTTTACAAATATTTTTTTGTTTTGGGTTAAGTAGAACTAACAACACCTATGTAGCTCTGAACAAAAGGTTCCTTCTCAAGTCTTGAAAGACAATTGGCAACTTGATTCTCAATGCCTTTGCGGTCCACAATCTCCAAGTCAAACTCTTGAAGCAATAAAATCCATCGAATTAACCGTGGTTTAACATCCTTTTTCATCATTAGATATTTGATTGTTAAATGATCAGTGTTTACAGTCACTTTTGATCTAAACAAGATACGTGCGAAATTTCTCTTGGCAGGAACTACTGCTAGCAACTCCTTTTCTATAGTTGTATAATTCTCTTGAGCTTCGTTCAAAGTCTTGCTCGCATAGTAAATAGGATGAATCATCTTGTCTCTCTTTTGACCTAACATGGCGCCTACTACCACATCACTCGCATCATACATAAGTTCAAATGGATGTGTCCAATCTAGTATTATGAAAATAGGCACTGAAGTCAATGCTTGCTTGAGAGTTCGAAACGCATGCACATGAATCAGTAAGCCCGTATGACTGATCGAGTCCGAGTAAGTTGCTTAAAGGCTTAGTAATTTGGAAAAATCCTTTGATAAAGCATCGATAAAAACCAGCGTGTCCCAAAAACTTTCATAATGTTTTAATATCAAAGGCGCCAGTAATTTTGTATGTCACCGATATTTTATACCCATGTCTACCAGCAGTGCACTCAACCTTCTCATCACCTCCAGCGATCGCCATCAACGGTCAACTCTAACCACATCCAACCACCACCTTCGATGGTAACTCCGACAACCTCTAATGGCGACCACCTCCATTAATTTCGACGACCATTATTTTAAATGATCACTTCTACAAATTCGAGTTCTTTTTATGCACGAGTTTTTTGTTTCATTGACGCTCGTGACAAAAATCGTCAATAAAATCTTAATTTGGAGCATAAAAATAATGATTAATTTAAAAATTCATAAAATGTATAAATGTTTATATTTAAGTTGGCATACAAATATGTAAAAAAAGGAAAGGAAAAAAACAAAAAAAACCTTTGTAGACACAAAAGTATATAAGTTCCATAAAAATAGTGAATTTTCGGTTTTTTGAGTTGTTCATAGTATTTTATAATTTTTTTTATATTGTATTTTGACATTAATAAAAACACTTTTAGCATATAAAAAACCAAACAAACTTGTATATCAAAATACTGTCAGATATATGAATATTTTTATTTTAAACAATTTTATCAAAAATATTTAAATGAAAATAACTTTTTGAAGAATATTATTTTTCCAAGTAAATCCAAGCAGAAGCTTATATCATGGCAAAAAGATAAATATGAACTAAAATTTGGAAGGTAAAAGGAAATTGTTGAACAAACCTATCAAATAGAGGATCTGGATTGACGTTTATGTATTCTTTTTCGTGAATTGAACTTTGCCATATCTGGGCTATATCACATATATATATATATATATATTGTATCATATAACTGGACTAAAGAATGTAGTACTTGTTACATATTTTTTGTAATATCCATTACGAGAATCATTATAATACAATTACATTTTGAAGGAATTTCATCAACAATGTATCCTAATTTATTTGTTATAGTGAAATCTAATATAATTTTATCCAACTTAACTAAACATGCACAAATTTAGAAAATGGTTGCTTAAATTATATATTAAAAAAATTTGAAAAATGCATGATCCAAACCTTAAACCTCATTCCCAAAACTCCCAACAATACATGTATGTACTTAAAAAAGATAATGCAATTCATAGTTTAATAAAAAGTTTCAAAACAAAAGTAATCACCATAAAAACATTATTTATGTTAGAAAAACTGGACTAGATACCCGACATACAAATTCAATTCAACACCTAAAACATTCAAAACGAACAAATAAACTCAAGACATGTAAACTCAACTCAATATCACAAACAACTCTTTAAGGACTAAAAAAGTTTATTATAAAAACTCGAACAAAGTACATGTACTTTAAAATTTGAGGATTAAGATGGTAGTTTCCAAAAAGGGAAAAAAAATAGTTACTTGATAATAATTAGTTGATAATTATAATTACACTTGAGGAAAAATATAGTGATGACTGATGACTATCTATTATTTTATAAGCACCAACTCATCCCAAAATGCACCAATCCATATGCATCACAATCTCATCACATAAAAAATTAATTAAAGTATTTGAAAAAAAGAGTAAAAATTTTTATGTGACATATTATGATTAAACAATTTAGTAGAATATAAAAAAATAAGTGAGTTGGAATGCACCTAAATATTTTTTTTTCCTTATTCTATACCAAGGATGTATTGTATTCTAATCTTGAGGTTATCTTCTAAGCACGGAAAGAGAGTTAGCTGCAGAGCTACAAAATGTGAATTAAAACGAAAAAAGATAAATAAGTAAACAAGAATATAGAAGACGACCCAAAATAGAAAGGTGTTGATAATCACACGGAGGCTTAAAATGGCCACATTACCGTTGCTAAGGAATTCAAAGCATAAGTACCGTTGCTAAGGAATTCAAAGCATAACAACTAATTACACATTTCGTTGTTCATTTGGATATCAATAAAAGAAAAGCCGAAGACAAATAGCAAAAACAAATACAACAAAACAGTATTCAACAAATAAATTAGAGAGAGAGAGAGACCAAACGAGAGCCACTACCTAAGGCAAGACTATAAATGGCTTTCATTGACAAGTTTTCGTTGACCCACAGTAATAATCTCCTCTTCCTAGAATTTATGTGATATTAAAATGTTCTTCGTTCCCAAGTTCCTGCTGTTGCTTTCCTAAAAACACAAACGAAAGCACAACAAACCGCCCAACCGTATTTACAAACAGATAGATAGCGAGCACGCAAGTGTTAACCGCTAATATTGTACCTTCTCATCTTGATTAAAATGGAGGCTTTCGATACCCCTAAGAGTTGATTCAAAGTTCCTGATGCCTGATATGTTTCTGGCCGAGGTTGTACGGTTCTGATCAGCTTGTAAAACAGGGGAATGCCTTTGTGCACTAGAAATTTTGTGTACAGCTCCTAAACTTGGATCTGGAATTGCATGGCGAGATGGGTCAGATTCACATCCGAGAAGGGTTGTATCTTGACCGCTACCAATGGCAGCTCGTCTTGATGATCCACTTGAACGCATCATATTGGAATTTGGTAGCTGGAATGGGGATTATAACAAGTTAACAAATGAAAAAAGAACACCATAACAAGCATTTAATCATTTAAGTACTCACTATGGGTTCCTTAGCAACAGCGGGATCATTTGTGGCTGGAGGTTTTTGTTTTGACAAATTTCCAGTGCCTGTAACTGGACCGGAGTTTCTCCTTCGCAAGGGGTCAGCTGGTACCCAACCACTCGGTGGTGGTCGACCTTCCTCCCCACCTTCAAGATACTTTATAGTTGAGATATGCAAGCAGCAAGATATTATGATGCAAGGAACACAAGACAAACCAAAATAACAGAAATAATACCAGGGTGCCTATCAGCATTTGCTACAGCCATAGGTACTCCAGAACTTGGTCCAGCACCGCCCTAAAGTTTAAAATGTTACATGGATTAAGGATAAATGAGCAATATAGCTATACAGAGAAAGGTCAAGCTCGTATGCATTCCAGAACTTACAATGGCACGGGTAGGTGGGGCAGTTATCTGGGATTGCTGGTACTTCAAAATGGTCCAATCAAACACATAATCGAACTGAAAACCTGAAAAAGCATACCTTTATTTAAATTAAAACAAAATAAAGACACTAAAATTTTAAAAAAAATGAATTATAAAATTTAAACCTTCGCGAATGAAAAGGTCACGGAAGAGTCTTTTTAGATAAGCATAGTCTGGCTTATCATCAAATCTTAATGATCGGCAATAATGGAAGTACGAAGCAAATTCAGTAGGGTATCCACGACATAGGGCCTAAGGCAGATGAACAATATGTACAATATGTCAGTATAATCTAATTGGATTTCATAATATTTGACACTAATTATCATTAGCAAGAAGCCACCCGAACATGGATAATCTAACCTCTATAGAAGTGGAGACTTTCTTTTCACTAATCTTTTCGTACTTTTGTTTCTTCGTTCCTGCTTTAAGTCCCTGCCAAGGAAGACTATAAAAATGACAGGTTACCACTATATATTTGACATTACACAATAAAAGAATCACAGATGATAACACAATAGCACTTACCTCCCCCTTAAAAAATACATAAGAACATATCCAAGTGATTCTAAATCATCCCTGCGGCTTTGTTCTGAATAATAAGAAAGAAAATTATAAGGAAGCAGAAGAAACAGACCTAATATCGTTTCTTTCATCTTCCTTCACTTCTCAATTTATGCTTTATGAGGTGTGTATTGTGGGAAGGAGAAAGCTAACAGAGGGAAAGGGGAAAAGGGATACCAATGCCAAGATGGGTATTCATGCTTGCATATCTTGCTGTTCCTGTCAAATTCTTGTTTTCTCTGCAAATTGTCAGCAGGTTACATTAGTCAAACTCATGGACATTGTTACCATGATCAACCAATAAAAGCCAAGTGCCTTTTTAACAATAAATATATTTGTAGCATTGATACCATCCCTCCTACACTAGGAGATGGTATCTTCTAATACACATTCAACAAGAAGGGTCAAATAAAGGACTAGGCCTACAATCTAACTCAAAGCCCCAAATCAAAACCAACAGACCCATACACGGAAAATGTAACAGTGGAGAGATCACAGAGTCATTTTTACCTCTCTTCCGCATGAGAATTAGTATATATGCTTTTCATGAAACATTATCATAGCTAAGAACTGACAATTAAAAAGGAAACAAAGAGACTGCAACTTTAACTCCGTACCTCTTAGCATGGAAGTATATCATCAAAAATATAAACAAGACAATTAAATAAGCAATCTTACATTTACATTATACCCTAGGATAATTGAAAATGAATATTATAATAAATTTTAGAAAACAATTTTTAAGAAAATTTTTAAATGAATGTCCAGAATGAAGGGAAGCCATGCCAAGTAACATCATGAACTTCCTAACACATAGTGTCAGAGTATCTTGAGCATTAATACAGACCCAGTAGAAGTTCTACAGAACATTAACAATTAATTCAATGATAACAAAGCATTGTCTAATCAAGAAAGGAGTAGGCATATCAGATTTGAACAATGAAACCATGTACTATACTTGCACACCAATGAAACCATATACTATAACTTGCATGCCACCAACAAAATTTATGCCACAAGACAATACTGCTCAAAATCAGTAATGAATTAAACGATAACAATTGAGATCTTCATAAAACACAGTTAAAATAAAATTTATACCACAGGACAACACCTGAGATCTTCATAAAACACGATTTAAATAAATCCACTATGAAACAAGACCAATATGAAATAAACAACAACGATATTTAATTATAAACAACTAACCTGTAAGGAATGTGCTGATGAGTTGAAGTGTCTCTGTACTTTTTAGCTAAACCAAAATCGATCGCGTAGACCTATGGCAACAAGGATACAGGACATTGGATGAATAAAGTAGAACATGAATGCTAAACCTTACAACAAATTAAAGAATTGACACCTGATTTGCACGTCTGCCTAAGCCCATGAGAAAATTATCTGGTTTGATATCCCGATGTAGAAAGGACTTGGAGTGGACAAACTCCACCCGATTGATCTAAAATAGGGCAAAGATATCAAAAAGCATTCATAAAAACGAACATGAGGTAGACATAGAGATGAGTGAACTCAATCAATTAAACGGTTACCATCTGATCTGCAAGCATAAGAACGGTCTTAAGAGACAATTTTCTGCTGCAGAAGTTAAATAAATCTTCAAGGCTAGGGCCCAACAAATCAATCACAAGAACATTATAATCTCCCTCAACACCAAACCACCTCACGTTTGGAATTCCAGCTGTCCAAATTGAGAAAAGTATGCAAACATGAATAATAAGGTGTGCAACTTGTAAACAAGAAAATGTTAAAGACTTAAGAGTAACGTTTATTACTTCCTCCTTGTAGTATTTTATATAGCTTTGATTCATACAGCAGTTGTGGATGTTTCGTCTTCACATTTTCCTGGAAATAGGAACTACCTCAGGACATGCAAATATTGCTTATTGTTGTAAAGACTATTTTATAGGAAACAACAATCAATTGCATTGATAAAGTCATTAAGTCCATCCAACCAAAAAAGAAAGTTGCAACTAATTTCAAGCTTAATTCCTGCCAACAGCTAACGAAGTACCAAGGGAATAACTAATCAGCCCATCCTATCATGGGAAAGTTATTATGCTAGGCTGTCGTGAAATTAAATACTGAAAAATAACAAGATAAATGACTACCTGATCCATGATAGGTGAAATGCATGAGTTTCTTGATCATACTTTTCTACCCATAAATTGATCACTTTCAACTTGGTGCAAGAATTCTAGCCTTTTTGTTCAACTTTGTATGACTTATCTTCCACGTGACCGAATGGAAGAGTTCTTTGTAATTCCTATGGCTAGATCCTCTTTTGAAATTTCATACTATCAATGGAATTCTCTAGGTACGTTTCTCGTTCCAAAAAAGAAAAAAAGAGGGGTATACTTGGGAGAACTATGGAATTTGAACCCACAGGGCCATAACCAAGTACTTGGGTAGTTGTGTTACATAACATCAACCTTTTGTATGAGAATACTCATTATTGATGATTAACATCACCTCATTAAGTCATTATGAAGATTCTAACAAAACCAACTCAACGTGGAGACTCATTCTACACAGATACCTAACCAAACGAACTTGCTTGAACTTTTCAGGTGCCTTATGACTCTACCAAAACCACGTCAAGTTTTGAACTTTCGACAAATCAAACTCTTCACACCTCCTTCAGGAAGCTCTACTTTCCAGATACTGTTACTTACGGTCTCGGTTAAAATTAAGGTATTGAATTATATCCTGTCTCAACTTTTAGTACCACCAAATCAAATATACTATTTAACACGTAAACTACTATAGTCAAACACACATACATGCCTATTTCGAGAAAAGAAAGAAGAAGAAGAAAATAACAGGACAGAATGATATGGTCCAAAAATATTGAGGACATATTGTTAAGCATATCATAAATTTTTAACGACAGCCGCAAAAAACAGACCAATTCTACAAAATTTACTCACAAGCTTAATTGCAACTTCTTCATTCGTCTGAATATTAGTACCTGAAATTAAAAACAAAAAACGAAAACGAAAAGCAAAATCAAATTTAAAAAAGCGACAAACGAAGACGCATAAACAGCATAACGACTCCAAGAGGGAAAAAAAACGAAGAGCAAACCGAGATAGATCTCTCCAAACGATCCGCTTCCAATTTTCCGACCGAGTTTAAATTTGTTACCAACTCGAGGCTCCATGATGCAAACTTCGCGCAGAAATAAACAAAAAGGGGAGGGGAAACCCTAGAATTATTGAGAAAAAACTCAAAGCCACAAAATCCCGGGGAAAAACACAGAAAAAACTCAAAGCCACAAAATCCCGGGGAAAAAACACAGATACACCGTCACGGCCTTAGATCGATAGCTAAGAGGCCGGACAGATCATCATCAAGAAGTAAAAATCGGTTGCCGATTGAATTGATGAAGGAGAGATGAAAGCGATGGTGGAATTGAGAAAGGGATCTGTTTTTCATCGTAGAAATTTAGGGTTGTTGATAGTTGTAGAAGAAGATGAAGAAGACGATGAAGGCGAATTGAAGAACATAGAAAACTCCATTGTTTCTGTTTCTCTCTCTAGCTTTGATCCAATCGAAGCGGAAATGGCAAATTGTTTACAGATGCAATCCTTTATTAAAGGGCTTTGTCTTTTCTTTTCTTTTTTTTTTTTTTCTTTTTTATTTATAATTAAGTAATTAACTTATTTTTATTTTTGGTTTCGGATTCTTCGCAACTGAACGACGTCGTTGAATGCAAAAGTGAACCCTAAGCGCTTAATCCAAACGCTGAATTGTCTCTGCTCTGTCATCTAATGATGTTGACACACAAGGAATCTAATTAAATTTATATTCCATAGTTTTTAGAATTATTTTTTTTACTATTTTTTTTTTTCTCGTTGCATTTTCGAGATGTAACCTAGACTATACCAAATACTTAATCTAATTTTTAATTGATATTTAAAGTTCTTTTTTCACCATATATAGATAGAGAATTAAACATTTGATCTTTGAAGTTTTTTCTTGTAATATGTAGGATGAGATAATCGAATATTTGACTTCAAAGTTGATAGTAAAAACAACACATCAGTTCAGTTATGCTCATCGAGACAACTAACATATGTCGACTATATTTTAGTTATATGTATTTATTCTCTATTTTTTACATTCAAATGATTTCAATTAAATTCAAACATCTTGCTTTTTTTTAATTTTAAGGATCAAAATACAAATTAAATTCAATTTCATAAGTGAATAAGTGAGAGCAATTCTCTAGTATACGTTTGAGTGGAAATGACATTTATTACTTAATGAAATAATAAACCTTTTTGAAAAAAATGAAATAGTAAATGTTTGTACACTATATTTATTTCTAAATATTTTTAATATTCAAAACTCATTTTTTAAGGAAAAAAAAATCAACATTAGAATTTAGTAAATGGTATAACTTTTACTCTAAAACTTTTAATTTCATCCGACTGAATTTCAAATTTAAATAAATTTTTACAATCTTAACTTATATTCAATTTTTGTTGAGTTTACACATTAATTTTAATACAAAGTACAAATTTCTTTTTTTTTTTTTTTAGAATAGGTGATATTATTATACAACAATAAAGGAGATCCCACAGCCCAGGATCAAGGCATCAAAGCAACAATACACATGCAAAGACAAGGTAAGAAAACCAAAACAAAGCCAACAGGATAAGATCAGAACAAAACCAACACAAAAACGCAAACCCGTAAACCATCAAGAAGAAAGGTAGAGAAAAGAACCCAAAACCCCACAAACAAGTGGCTACAGCAAAACAGAGAACAACATGAAGTTCAAAAGGAAAAAACATCCGTACACACACTAGATAAGACCAAGAAGGTCAACCCGCCAGGAAGTAGAACAAGCACGGACTATAGAGACCATAAGGTGAACTAGAGCAGAAACCGACCTCGGTCGACCTCTATGCAGCTGCCGATTACACTCCTGTTAGATGTAGTATATGGACGCACACCAGAAAACACGGAACAACTTACTACTCATCCTCTTACCCGACCCCACTCGGCACAACCAACTCAACTCTACATCCCAACCAGCCACTCGATGCATCGAACCCAGCTGACGCAACGCACTAGATCAAACCTTTCTCCCAAACCCACACTAACAAAATAAATGATCCCGCGACTCAACACCTCCCCCACACAGAAGACACCCCCCTCTGACAATACACCCCAACTCCTCAACCAATCCCACGTACCCAACATGTCCCTCACTGCTAACCATGCACAAAAGAAGTGACGCGGGATACCACCCCTCGCCCACAAAATACCAGCCCAAGACACCCTAGGACGACGAGGACGTATACTCTCCCAAGCACTAGCGATAGAAAACTGATCATTAGTATCCGACACCCAAACCCAATAATCCTCTCCCCTCACCTTAGGCCCTACTGCTTGGATAAGACCCCAGATCTCTAGCAGCTCCCAAGATACTATAGGTCACCTCCAACTTCCCTCACCATCCATGAACTCCGACAACCGCACTTTCAAACTACTCCTTACATCATGAACCACCATAGACTCGTATGAATCCAAAATCGCACCCCCCGGCTACCAAGGATCCCACCAAACAAAACAAGACCGTCCATCGCCAATCATCAAACAAACCAGATGCTTGAATCTATCTCTACTTTGCAAGATAACCTTCAAGCACCAAGACCTCCCAACCTCACTTTGAACAACCCACAATGACCGCCCGAGCAAAAGTACAAATTTCTTAAAACTGACTAATTTTGACACAATAAAAGTCTCTTCAAATTCAATAGTTTTTTTTTTCCTTATTAAGAAAAAGCAAGTAGGCATAAAATTAATCACGATTAATACACAAAATCAATAATTGAATTAATCGATTAAAACTTACGAAATCAAACTAAATTCCAGCTTTTCATGTCATTTTTCATTAAAGCTTCTTTATTTTCATTCTAGACATATGTTTGTTAAGGATATATTTTTTTTTTTTTTTTTTTTTTTAAGAATGATCCATTCTTAGAGTCCTTTATGATTGATGACTCATCCCTAAAAATATATATGAATTCCAATATTCTGCTTGTGTTGAGCACTATTGCATTTTATAACGTATCGCGTTAGGGATGATCAAGTCTATGTAGCTCTAATGCGATGGTCATCTCTATTGTGATAAAAAAATCACAACAAAAGGTGAGAAAAATGGGAAACCACAACATACTTATGCATTTTATAATGTATCGTGTTAGGAATGACCATGTATAGCCCTAATGCTCTGATCAACCTCTATGGCGATCTCTTTTTTCCTCAAACAAAATGCAACAAATTGTGAGAAAAATGGGAAAAGCACAACAAAAAGATATGATCGCAATAGGGATGACATCGAGTAAGGGCTGCGATAGACTTGGTCATCCCTAAAATGATACTTTATAAAATGCGGTAGTACACTATGACATAAGCAGAAAGTTAGAATTCATGCATTTGTGAGGGGTCACAATCATAAATGTGCTTGTGAGTGTGTTCGCACGAGATTTCAAGAGAAATTTATTTCATGGAACTTAAACTTTGTATTTGTATTAATTTTGTGAAAAGTGAGTATAATCTCTAATACATAGTATTTTGATGCTTTCAAAATAAATTATAATATTTAATCTAGTTGATCTTCTTGAACGATCGACCTTTAGGCTTGTTGATCTTCTTGAGTGATCGGCCTTTGGGCTTGTTGATCTTCTTATATGATTAGTGTTCGCACGAGGCTTCTGGAGAAACTTGTTTCATGGAGTTAAATTTGAGTTGATGTTGAGGTTGAGGTTGATTTGATGCGATGTGGTTCGATCTCTAGTACTTGATCCTTTGATTCTCTCGATTGGGTATATGTGCTTAACTTGAAGAAGAAAAGCACCGAATGTTCTTGAAATAGAAGTGTTTGTGTCTTTAAGGGTTTTTTGTCTTCTAGGAGTGCAACTTTGGGAGTCTTTTGCTTGTATCTTTAAAGACTCAAGGAGTCTTCTGATTGTAGAGAATTCCCTAGAGTATAGAATTGCTGACCCCCACAAATGAGAAAGACTCTATTTATAGAGTTTTCAGGTGGGCTTCATGAGTTTAGGCTTGGTTGGTCCATGGGGCTGACCCATTGGGTCCAACTAATTAGATTTGGGTCTTATTTGACATTTGGGTCAAATTAAGCTTATTTTTGGGCTCAATTGGACTTTTAACCCAAATAATAATATCAACTTGGGTCAAATTAATCCAACGGTCATGATAAAACCATGTGGCGTCATCAAATTTGTGTTCAACTCCAGTCTGGGACACATGTCACCTCCTAGTTGGTCCCAAATTTGATGATTTAGAATTTCATCATTAATCTAATGAATGATGTGTCAGTTTGTGATTGGTCCAAAATTTCTCGTTTAACAAAGTGATTCATTTGTAAAAATAAAAAAAAATTAAAAAAAAAAGAAGAAGAAAGAAAGAAAGAAAAAAAAGGGAAAAAAAAAACTCCTTTATTTTATTATATGCACAAAAAATTATTTTCATGGCCCATTTTTTAGATGAATGTCTATCATTAGATAAAAAAAAAGTGCAACACTTACTTAAAATGTTTAAAATTCTTAACTTTGAATTTTGGTTAGCCTATTTAAATCATGAATTCGTGAGTAGGAGATTATTAATTTATATAAAATAAATATTGAATTATGATGGTAAACATTTATTTATAGTTTAAATACTATTTTGGTTCTTGAATTTTGAATATGGTTCTATTTTGTCTTTACTTTTTTTTTTTAAAAAAAAATGATTGTTTTTCGTTAAAAAAGTGTTTGTTCTGGTCTCTACTATTAAAATTTTGTTAACTCTTGGATGAAATTGTGTCCGACATGTATTGACAAAATGAATTTGGAGTAAATGCCAACAACCAATATGTCAAAATACTGAACGAACAAAATCTTGAACGTAAAATGACTTTTGAGTTCTCTTATAGAAAATCGCTTTGCTATCTAATTCAAAATTAAAACCCTATATTTTTAGTGTGACTAACTTATTTGGTAGTCTAGTTATTTAAAAATACAAGTCATTTATTTGGGAGTTAACAAAATCTTAATAACATGGACCAAAGTAAGCATTTTCTAAAAGTTCGAAAATAGAAATAGATATTCTTAAAATTTTAGATACCAAAATAGAATAAGATTCAAAATTAAGGACCAAAATAGAATTTAAACATTTATTTATTTGAAAAATTTTATGAAAATAAACTTGGAATATTTTGTACTATACATACCACTATGTGATACATTTTCAATATCATCAAAAAAAAAAAAAAAGAAAGAAAGAAAAAAAGAAAAAAAAAGAAAGAAAAGATACATTCAATCTAATGTATGGACATGAAAATGATTGGCCTAAAATAGCGGGCCACAGTATTTTGATAAGACTAAGTTTAGATACAAGTCCTTTGGGAAAAAAATAAATATTAACAATAAATAAAGTTAGAAAGGAAGTATTGAAATTTCTTTTAGAGACCCATTGTAGATAAGAACAATAATGGAGAATTGTTTCTCACAACTTTTATTTTGGTTGGAGAATGAAGAATATTCTATCCATTTCACTTTCCCATCTTGTTGGCACGTGTTAATTCCACCAATAAATTTCCATCGATACCACTCCTTAAAAAAATAGTTTATCGTTAACATGTTTCTAAGTCGATTCGAATATAGCTCAGCGATTAAGAGATCAATTTTTATCTCGAATAGTTTTTTAGAAAATAAAAAGAAACGGTATAAATTATTCTTAAAATAGGTGATAGTTGTAATTATACTATCAAACTTTTAAGCATAAAAATTGAATCTTCAAAATTTATAAAGCGTTAAAATTGAATCCTCAAATGTACATGATTATTATAGAAATTGTAACTATTGTATAAGTTTGATAAGGGTGGTTGATCGTAACGATTCGACATTTTTTAGTACTCTGATAAGGGTCGTTACTCATAATTATACATTTACATTCAAAATATTTTGACCATTGAAGAAAATAAATTTCATTAAAATAATAAACATAATTTTCCAAAATAAATAACAAATAAGTAAAACCTTTGTTTGGGGCCCTAAAATAATGGAAAAAAAAATAACTTAAACAAATAAAATTTTGACCAACATTGAGTTTCAAATCAAAACTTTTAAATAGCTTGAAAACGTAAACTGAGCGGAAGTGATTTACATGTCCCATATGGCACGATCACAGGTCCCTCTCGTCACCGACCATCTGTTCCTATCATTACCTGAAAAACATAAATTAAGAAAGGTTGAATATAAAATACTCAGTAAGTGATCCCATTACCGGAATCAGGCTATGCATCCACGAATAAAGAAAAAATAGCCCGTGGTTCATACAGCTACATCGGTTTTTTTATGATGAAATGAAAATCAAAAGACGTACTATCTTGCCTTGAAACACATGTTTATCGGCATGAACGTGAACCCGTCGACTCACGCATGTCTAGCGGCCCCTAGGCACGCCGTCAAACATGAAACATGAAAAAAAGTAACATGAACGTAAACCTATCGACTCACACATGTCTAGCGGCCCGTAGGCACACCGTCAAAATTCAATATTTTCAAGATAATCCGTTCGAATATCTAATCAATTAAATTCAATTTAATCAATAAAAGTTTTTTAATTATTTCAATTTAACCCCAATTTTTCAAATGAAAGTGAAATTTAAACTTAACAATTTTAGATAATTAACTTAAATTTTTCTGAAATTCATAATATTACATCGTCGTTATCATCTGAGGTTGCTTGGGATGCTATTGTTTGCAAGGATGGTATTGGCTGAGTGCTTCAGGATCATAGGGGCACTCTCATGGCAGTTGGTGGGAGGTTTGTGCAGGGAGCTATTAATGTATTGTTTGTAAAGGGCCTTGCAATTGAGGAGGAGTTTCGGGCTGCTGTTTCCTTGCACCAGTTGCCATTGGTGGTGGAGTCGAACGATTTATTAGCGGTACGGTTGTTGAATGGAGAGGACGAAGTATTAAATCTTATGAAATAGGTGGCGAAAAATATTTTTGTGTTAGGGGCTCAATGGAAGGTTCAGTTTAGACATTTGAAAATCTCAAAATACGATTGCGAATGATCTAGCTCGTCGGGCTATGAATGAGTCTCAATCTCACGTTTGGAAGGATGATTTTTTTAGTTGGCTATGTCTTAATTTTGTGGTGAATAGTATAGCCTCTTCATCAATGTAATTGTGTTGATGTCTGTGCTTTTAAAAAATTAATGTTGGGCTTAAAGCACAAATACCCATGCTCAAATAAGAATGCAAAGCAGTTCAAAATATATTCTGTGATAGAAAACAAACCACACAGCCTTCTTTTCCTTCACGCACGTTGATAACATTCACAATTAAGATCACTCACAATGAATGACTATTCTGCTTTTGTACATGCAAATCACAGAGCTCTCAAATTTCTCTCGTTCTCTCAAGGTTTCGAAGAAAAAGCTGAAGCTGATGCACGTTTTTGCTAAAGAAGATTAAGATTAAAAAAAATGGATTTGTCAGAGAAGAAAAGGAAGAGGGAGGGAAAATTAGCTAGAACACACGAATCAAAATGGTTCTGCCAAGTTAGCCTAATCTACTGTGCAAAATGGGTTAAAATTCTTATTGCTTTTCAATTTTTGTAGAGATTTTACACAATGAACTCTCTGTCTTTCAATCTCACTACTAATATCTTTTTTATGCAGGAAATTACAAAGTAACTTGAAGCTGGAAGTGAGTTTGGAGGTTACAATTCAATCAGGTATTTTCTTTCAACTTTCTGTACAATCTCCACCTTTGTAAGTAACAAGCGAACTCCCAATTTGATCTGACTTTCTAACAATTTTCAGATAGAAAATAGCTCAAACCCTAGGAGCTTAAGACAGCAACTTGAAGGATCCAATTAAGGGTCCATGAGCGGAAGCGGATCGTTTCGATTCCCAAAATTTTACATAACATAATTTTACAGAGAAACAACAAACATTATGCATTTAATTAAATAACTACAGCATGCTGGGAAAAAGAAACAGAAGAGAATAGGTTTGGGTTCAAAACCCTTACCTTTGAAGAATCCAATCTTCACGTTAAATCATCTTCAAAAGGGCACCACCACAATGACTATCATGGTATTCTTAGGGATGAGAACCTAGCAGAAGTGGACTCTGACTATTTTGGTTGAGAGGGAAAAGATTTTCTTAGTAGAGAGGAGGAGGGAGGATTGGGTTTTTCACATAATGTTTCTATGTGGAGAGAAACTATATATCCAGTTTTCACAAAACTGCACAGAATGAGGGTTCACCTCCCACTCTCACGTTTGAGAAAGCAAAAGGTGGCGAGGGAGTTGTAACTCCCTCCCATAATTAGTTTTTTCTAAAATAAATAAATTAAAAAATATATTTATTTAATAAAATATATATATATATATATATTAAATTATATGTTATATCAAATATAAGTTATAACTTATAATTTCTATATTGTATCAAATACAATATAACCTATAGTTTTCTTTCTCTCACCAATGACATTTAATATAAATCACATTTACATTAAATTTAACAATATCTATCTAATTTATATAATTAATATTTGAATCATATTCAAATATTTATTTCCTCTCATTAATATTATAATGTATTAAATACATTATAGTAATTATATCATATGTAATTAGAATTAATTATATCACATATAATTAATTAATTCCCTCAATTAATTTGAACAATTCAAATTAATCCAAAAATTGATTCTCATTAATTCCCATTGAACTATCGAGGAGACCTTATGAACTTATAATTTGAAGCTCCAACGATACGTGAATAATTAATTAAACTTTAATTAAATTATTCACCATCTGTTAACTGTCAGGCACTCCATTAAAGACTAGCAGCTACTTTCTTCACACTTGAGATATATTTCTATGTCCATTGGATATAACCAATCAAGAGTACAATGACCCTTCACAAATTACTCATAAGTACAACTGGGCCAAAATTATCGTTTTTACCCCTACAATTACATCTAACTCCTTAAGTACTACTGATTCTTCTAATGAACAATAAATCATAGTCCAACTATGACCAAACCCCTCTCAAGCCAAGAGAGGGTGTGACATACATTGTTCATGCCCCAGTATCAGTTCTTAAGGGAGCAATTTACCTACTTATCTCAACATTGAGGAAGGAGTGAATTCCTTCTTGTGTAGTTGTGTTTTCAGCTCCCCAATCAGAGAAATCCCCAAAATGGTAGGCTTGTTGAGTTGGTGATATGGTCATTCTCACCCATACAAATCAAAGAATCACCCTCGTGGTTAGGAGTTCACAACTCACCCAAGATTCAAGTTATGTTACCTATGGTCATCCTAGTGAAATGTAAGTCTCTATTATGAACGACTTTATATAATGAGACTAAACATTTCGTGGTCTGATCTTATACAAACTCCATTGTATAGAATATTCCCGCTCACATGTCTCCACGTGAACGATCAGGATCAGATCATTTATAGCACTTTACAATAATTGTAACATCTACAAAGCGAGTCATACTCGTAGTGTCACTAAGATAAGGTATCCAACCTTATCCATCTACTACAAATCATTTAGGTTATCACTTAAACATGATCCACCCGTATGTCTCTACATATATGTTTAAGCTACAAGATAACCTTGGATGTTAGTTTATTGATTTATGGTTAATGCAACTAATTTTGAAATAAAATATCACATATTTTATTAAATAAATAAAATGTTTGTACAATACAAGTACGAACTATAGGACCCTACAAGATTTAGGGCATCAACCTCAACAAGCTTTATTTGAGGCACTGTTTTGTCAACATATTAGTAGCATTATTTGAGGTATGAATTTTAATTACCTTCTCCTTTTTCAATTTCTTCACGAATGAAATGAAATTTTATATTAATGTGTGCTTGTCCTGCTGTGAAACTGTTGATTTTTAGACAAGTATATCGTGCTTTGATTATCACAGTAGTTGATAACGGATAGAAATGCATGTTATTACAGTGCTAAGTTATTAAACAATGCAGGTTTGCATTGATAAAAATATACAAGATTGCGTCCAAAAGCATTAAGTTCACAATATTGCGGTCGCATGCGTCAATCACATTAAAATAATTAACTTATGTATTTTTGTGCAGAATATGCGTTGATGCAGGGCGGAAAATGCGATCACAAGAAATCAATGGCCGAGCGCATCAAGAAATTGCGTTAACGCAAGGCTAAATGAGCGCATCAAAAGATTGCGTTAACACAAGGCCGCATCAAAATATTATGTCACCACAAGGCTATGCGGTGATTGTGTCCGCAAATATCTGCTCAAGAAAGTTGCCGCATAGAACCGACGCAACTTGGTGGGCGCATCTGGGTGAAAAGCATAATAAATCACGATGGGACAAAAAGCTAATACGGTCGATTCCGAATTAAGTTGATAAGCCGCTAACGAACTACTGTAGCAAGTACACTCAACTTTTCGGTGACAAATATTCGGCGCATCAGATAGAGAATTAATATCATCTCATCAATGCAATCATAAGAGAGAAAAAGCCTCTCACCCAGAAGCTCTTTAAATACCGAAGGCAACCTTCAGTGAAGGAGTTCGGACAGTTAGATAATTTCCCCTTAGAGAGAAGTAGTTTTGCTTTTAAGGCGGAGCAAGAGAAGGGAAGAGATGCCGGAAGATCGCTCTGGTAAGCTTGAAAGAGAATCTAGAGGCGTGGAAAAACGGAGAGAGGGCCGACTCTCGCGAAAGCGAGACTATCTTTGGAACAGAGTAGAGAAGAACAGTGTAAAAAGCCTTGAGAAGCAAGAGATTACTACCAGGCTCTTCATTCTCATTCCGCATTGTTATTGTGTATTTCAAATCTATATCTATAAAATGGAGCTTGATTATATACATCTGTTCACTCTCTTAAAAGCACGTATAAGTAGCTAAATCCATTGAATGGGTTGAGAAGAACTAAGCTAACATGACCTAGGATCTTCATTGCATGCGATTATCTTGACTTATGTTGCACTCAACACTCATTTAGAGCTACTCGAGAGAGAGTTTAAAGAAAGAACCTAAGACTTGAGAGAGCTAGGTTAGAATCTAGACTCGAGAGAGCAAGATTAGATCTGCATAAGCAAGAGATAGGGACTTAGAGATAAGTTCTGTTTGTCACATGCATCGCATGCACCCTAGAGATAGGTTATGATATTATGTGGTCGCCTTGTTTGTGTGTGTGTCCTTTGTCACCGCATAGACAAGAATAGAGGTTTATGTGTAGGCCCTATAGACTTATCGCATATATCGCATACGTTCTAAAACTAGAAGCCGTAGCATTTGCATTGAGAGATGATTTACTATTGTATGTGTGTTGCATGATCGCATAATATGAATGCAACCTTAGAAAGTGTTAACTGAACCCCTTCTCAACCCATTCCCCGCATATTCATCGCATCTTCCGTACTATTAACTCTTTTCTTAACTCCGCCGCATACATTTATTTTATTACCGCAAATAATAACCCAAAAAAACTCTTGATTCATTGGTTACCGCAAAGTCTTCTTAAAAATTATCACCGCATATCGTTTTCCCAAGTCCCTAAGTTTGACCCTGGACTTTCCAGGAAACTCAGCAGAATTTATACTTGGATTATGCTGAGAAAACTTGTTGCTCAACGCATTTTCATCACTGCAATTCATTTCATAAAATCACCGCATAAAACAACGCATAAATAGCTTGATTAATTCCAAAATAATTTAGTAAACTCTTAAACCAAAACCCTTATTTTACTGCTTCTAATAGTGTAATGACCTTTGCTTCTATTGTGGATAAGGCCACAATAGGTTGCTGACTTGCTTTTTAGCTTATTAGGTTATTTCCCTAAAGAAAAATGTAACCTGATAATGATAGTCTCTTGTCTAAGTCCCCTATGTAGTCAACATCCACATAGCCATAGATTTCATCATTTGATGGGTCATTTTATTTGTAAAGTATTCGGACATCCACTTGATTGCTTCCTAGTGACCGTTTCCTAGATTAGACATGTATCTGTTGACCAAACTTGTAGAATAAAATAGGCCAGGTCTTGTTGAAGACATTAGGTACATTAGGGATCCCACAACTTTTGAATAAGGAATTATTTTCATGGAGTTTATATGTTCTTCATTAGTAGGTTTAGGGTTGCTAACCGCTGATAGTTTAAAATGGTATGCCAAAGGTGTCTTAACTGGTTTTGCACTACTCATTTTAAACCTCTAAAGTATCTTGCAACAATAGTCAGATTGGTTTAGGGGTTTGATTTGCTTCCATCTCTAGTAATTTCTGAAGGAACTCTTATACAAGAGTACCTCTGAGCGGAAACGAGATCGTTCCAAACTCATTGTGACGAAATTAATACATTCACAATCAAACAGAATAGATATGTATTTTACAACTAATTACATGCATGCTTTGAAATTTAAACCACAAGAGAGCAAGAAACGTACATGTTGAAGAACTCTTCTTCACCAAAATCTCACTCTCTTCCAACGGACTGCTCCTCTCGCTCTCGCTGAAACGTCCAAGTAATCGTCCACCAAAACCCAGTCGTCTACCCACGAACGGCCTCCACACAAACAAAACAACGGGGAGGACACCACCACTTAGAACCCTCGGTATTCTCGGTGTGAGAATCCAGGAGGTGTGGGCTCTGTTGGATTTGGTAGAGGGAAGGAGGAAGAGAAGATCGTATACCACGACCAAGCAAATGGGAGAAGGCTGATGTCTATTGTATAGACGATGCTTGATCGTTTAGGAAGAGGTACACGATCTTTTAGTAAATAGGCCGTGATCGTATAGACGATTGTTTAGTAAACGATCAGACGCGCGATCGTTTAGGAAAAAACTAGACGATCGTTTAGTAAATCCTATGTGATCATTTAGTAAGCTGCGCGCTTGTATACAATCGTGTAGAAACGTTGAGCTATCGTGTAGTCTCTCGATTCGCTATGCGATAGGTTGTATACATAATACGTGAGCGAATGACCGATCTCTTGCAAAATGAAAACGATTTTCATTTTATTCTTCAGTTATAAAAACTGAATGAAACCTCCCACTATCAAACGGTCATGGAGAAAATGCCGACACAATTATCCTATAATTGTCCAATTAAAAATAATAAATATAATAATATTATATTCATTAACCTATGGTTTAATATCACGTCATATGCAATACATTAACCATAATCTTTTCTCCTCCACTAGATATAAATCATATTTATATCATTTTCCTCCAAATAATGTATCTCATACATAATGTCAATCATATCATATATAATTAACTAGTTCAATCATATCATATATAATCGAACTCCCTCTTGTCAATTTGAACAGTTCAAACTGGCCCAAAAATCGATTCTCAACTTGAATCCATTGAGCTACCAAGGGGACCTTATAGACCTATGGCTCGAAGCTCCAACGGTACGTGAATAGCTGACTAAACTTTTTAGCCACGAGATACACCATCCGTTAACTGCCAGACATTCCACTAAAGACCGACAGTTACACTCTTCTCACCACAGATATATTTCTGTATCCATCGGATATAACCAATCAATAGTACGATAACCCTTTACAGATGCGCATAAGTACAATTGGGCCAATTTACCATTTTGCCTCTGTAGTTACATCTAACTCCTTAAGTACCATTGATCCCTCTAATGAACAATACAACATAGTCCTACTATGTGTGGACACCTCTCGGGCTATGAGAAGGTGTGGCGTCACATCGTTCAAGCCTTGGGATCAACCCTTAAGGGAGCAATCTATCTACTTACTCTAATTTGGGGAAGAAGTGAATTCCATCTTGTGTAATTGAGTTCCCAGCTTCCAAATCAGGCGAATCCCCAAAGTGGTAGGTTTGAGTAGGCGATCTGGCCACTTGCACCCATGCAAATCAAAGGACCGCCCTCAAAGGCAGGAGTTTCCAACTCACTCAGGATTGAAGTCATGTTATTTATGGTCATCCTAGTGAAGTGAAGTCTCTGTCATAAACGACGTTATATAACGAGACATTAACACTTCGTGGTCCGGTCTTATACAAACTCCTTTGTATAGAATACCCCTACTCGCATGTCTCCACATGAATGATCAGGATCAGCCCATCTGTAGCAAGTTACAACATTTGTAATTATTCTACAAAGCGAGCCACATATGTAGCATTACTAGGATAAGATTTCCCTCCTATATCCATATACTACAGATCATTTTGGTTATCACTTAAGACATGATCCACTTGTATGTCTCTACATACATGCTTAAGTTACAAATGACAACTAGTGATTTTAGTTTATTGGTTTGTGGTAAAGCAAATAAAAAATCCAATGTTTATAGACAATAAGTGAAGAAAATATCATATATTATACATCACAAGCATTTGTTCAAAACTGTGTTTACAAACTACAGGACACGAGAGTTTATGGCATCATCCCCAACAATTTCAACACCTAAGATCCTTCTTAATTCCCCCAAATCTTTCATGTTAAACTCTTTCTTTAGAAGATCTTTGACTTGTTTAAATATTTTCTAAAAGCTTCCTGTTAGCAACGTGTCATCTACATAGAGAAGTAGATACGTTGCACCTTCAAAATTCTTAGTGTTAATGTAAACACACCAATCATAGGAGCTTTTCTTAAATCTAACTTTGATACTACCTCATCAAATCTATCATACCAGTATCTAGGTGACTGCTTGAGACCATAAATTGACTTATTTAATTGGTAAACTAGGTCTTCTTCTCCCTTATTCTCATAACTCTGAGGTTGCTTCATGTAGATGGTTTCATTCAAATAACCATGTAAGAAGGAAGTCTTAACATCCAATTGGTCTAACTCCAAGTTCTTTTGAACAACTAATGAGAGGAGTAGCCTAATTGATGTTTGTTTTACAATTGGTGAGAACACTTCATTGTAGTTTATGCCTTCTTTCTGTGTGAACCTTTTCGCTACGAGTCTTGCCTTGAATCTAGACTTTTGGACCCTTGATATCTCTTTCTTGAATTTGTAGATCCATTTACATGACATAAGTTTGTATCCTTTAGATAAGGATACTAGCTTTCATGTATCATTTAGATTGAGAGACCTCATCTCATCATTCATGGCATCAATCTATTGTCTAGCATCAGGACTATTAGTAGCTTCTTCAAAACTTATAGGTTCATTGTTGTTTAGTGAAATGGCAGAACTTAAAGCAACACTAGCAAAGTCATATTCATATCTTGCAGGGGCACAATGGTTCTTCTGGTTCTGTCTCTTGCTAATGAATAGTTTTGTAGGTCTTCTTGTTCATTAGTCACTTCTTCCTCAACTTCAAGAGCCACTTCATCTTCAATTTATAAATTTTGTTGAGAGGTAGAAGTTCCAGGGTCATTTAAAAGCTCCACCGCAAACCTTGTACTATTGGTTTTAGGCATAGGAATAGTATTCAGTCAACATAAATATCTCATTTTCTCAAAACGCAACATCCCTATAGTTAATACACCTCTTCTCAATAGGATGCCACAACCTATAGCCTTTGACTCCTAGTGTGAAGCCCCAAAAAACATACATTTTATAGCCCTAGGTTTCAACTTACCTTGGCTTTGATGTACAAACCCTACACTCCCAAATATCTTCAAGTGATCCAATTTGGGAGGGGTCGTGTCTTATGGAGTTGACGTTCAACATGCGAAAGCAATTACGGTCTTAAACGCTTTAACTAATTAACTTTAGATTAAAAGCATGCATGTTCAATAAAATAGAAATCGGGTTTTTGAAAATATAACCTTTGTAGAATCCACAAAATGCTCCAATCTTCAGCTTGATTCTTCTTTCCAATGGCTTGCAAACCACCACAAGAGTCTTCCTTATTATCCTCTGACCTTAGAATCCAGAATGAGAGTGAATTTAGAGATTTTTAGGAGAAAAATAGTTTTGGAGTCAATAACATGAGAGATAACATTTCTTTTCAAATTTCATATTGCAGGACTTTTTTTCAGCTGTGATTTTAACCTCTTTTGAAGATGATAAACATGCAATTAGATTGCCCTTCATTTTAACACCAAAACATGCACTATAGAAGTGGTATTGAAGGTGGAAGAAGTGGGAAAAACCCACTTTCTAAACTAAAAATTATTTTAATTGAATTTTTACCAAAATTCAATTTAATTTGAATTTCCTAAATTCAAGTATCAAAATGTTTTTTTTTAAAATTTCAAATAGTATTAATTCAAAAATTAATATTAAATTAAATTCATTAATTTTAATAATTTTTTAAATATAATTAATTTTAAATAATTAATTAAACTAATTTAATATCAAATATTAAATTAATAAAACACCAATTCCAAACATGAATACTTATTCATGTAATTAATATTTAAATTGTATTTAAATATTTACTTCTCCAATGCGTTTAATTTGATAATTAAACATTTTATTATATCGTATATAATTAATAATTCACTTAACACAAATTTGAACGTTTCAGTTTCTCTCATCACATTATTCTAAGGTTTAGTCTGTTTATGAGCCAGTAGGGGGACCTCATGGATCTACAGATCATGGGCTCCAATGATTAGAGATTAATCGATTAAACTCTTTAACCCAATTAACTAACATTCGTCAACTGTCGGGTCACTCACTAAAGCCTAGTAGGTGTACTCTCCTCACTGTAGGTATATTTCTGTCCACTAGATATAACCATAATCAGTAAGTCAACCTTTCACAGGTTGTTAGTAATAATGGCTGGGTCAAAATCTATTTTACCCTTGAGATTACATCTTGTTTCTTAAGTCCCACTGATTCTAATGAACAATTAGTTTGTGATCTAATCACCAAACTGAGTCCCTGTCAGGCTATTGAGAGGGTGGGGCACTTGTTCAAGATCTGGAGTCAGCACTTAAAGGAACAACCTCTCTACTATCCCTAAAAACAGGTAGGAGTGAATTCAATCTTGCACCTTATGTCCCCAGTTATCTACCCGGTCTTACCCCTAAAATGGGGGGCTTATTAAGCCAGCGGTGATGAGTCAACCCTCACCCATGCAAATCTAAGAATAATCCTGAATAAACAGGAATTCATAGTTAGCTCAAGATTAAAATCAAGCTACCTAGGTCATCGCTTTGAAATAGTCAGTCTTAAACAGTAAACAACATTATAAGTAAGAGTGACTTATTTCTTGGTCCAATCTTATACAAACTTTTTGCACAGGACACCTCCACGTGCATTTCTCTATATGAACGATTCAGGATCACATCGTTTGTAGCACTTTACAACAACTGAACAACTACAAAGTGGGCTACATCCAATAGTGCCACCAGGATAAGGTACCCAGCGTTATCTATATACTATAGACCGTTTTGGCTATCTACTTAAACTTGATTCACTTTTATGTCTCCACATAAAGTTTAAGTACTCATGTAATAACCATGGATCTTAGTTTTTTAGATTTAGATTCTTCTAAAACGAAATAAACAATTCATACATTCAATAACAACTTTATTGAATAAACCTCAATAACATATATATTGATAACATAATAAGTTTATTGTTTACAAATCACGAGTTTTAGGACATAAAACCCAATGCCTTCCACTTCTCCTCACGTGTTTTTAGCTCAATAGAATGGTGTGGACATCTATTTAGGGAGTAGATAGTATAAGAGACCGTTATTGCCCAATATTTTTTAGGTGAGAGAGCATTAGAAAGTTGATACCTAACCCTTTCAAGCACTGTTCTGTTAAGCCTTTCAGCTACCCCATTTTGTTAGGTGTATACCTCATTATTTTATCTCTCACAATTTCATTTTCCCTGCAAAACATGTTGAAGTCTTCTCCACAGAACTTTAAACCATTATCAGTTCTCAAATTTTTAATTTGTTTAGAGGTTTGTTTTTCAATTAAGGTTTTCCACTCTTTAAATTTTCCAAAAATCTCATATTTTATTTTTAAGAAATACACCCAAATTTTCCTCGAAAAATCATCAATAAAAGATAGGAAGTACCTTACACCACTTAAGGAGGGAGAGTGAGCTGGACCACAAATGTCAGAATGCACATACTCTAGAATTTCCTTAGTAGTGTGCTACTCCCATTGGAAAATTTTGCCTTATAGTCTTTCCAAGTATGTAATGCTCACAAAAATGCATGTTATCTCCAACTCCTTTAGGTAGTATGCCCTGTTTTGATAGGACTTGTAGCCTCTTCACCCTAATATGTGATAATCTTTTGTGCTATAGCTCATCTTTAGTAGGATCTCCATATGAAGCAATTAAGGCTGAATGGGTCATCAGTACATCTCTAGGGACATACAAGCCATTGATCTTAGTAGCCACAAGAACCACATTTGAGTCTTTAATTATCTCAAAGGTTCCTCCAACTCCCCTATACTCATATCCTATGGAGTCAAACATCCCCATAAATAGGAAAATTTTCTTCAAAGTAGGAACATGTCTCATATTCCTAATAAGTCTTATCTAACCATCTTTCATCTTTAAAGAAACAGAACCAATTCCAACAACTTTACATATATATAATTTTTGGTTAAAATGTTTTCTTAGTTAAAATAGTTTTTATGAATTATTTTATTATTACTTGTATAGTTGTAGTCATCCACATTTATATTTTTGTCAGTATTTTTATCCACAGATTCTAATTAAGAAATTGATATTTACAATTGGGAGTGAAATTATATATTTAGTCAATGAACTGTCAATTTAATTTAGGTAAAAAAAAAAGGCTCCTCAACTTTAAAAATTATTTATTAGTTCTCTAAGGGCCTGTTTGGTTTGCAATTTAGATTCTGTTTTATGTTTTAGATTTACTGAATTCAATGAATATATGTTTGATAGGAAACCCGAATTCTGTTTATGAAAACTGTTTCCAGATTTTGTGATCCAAACAGTGTAAATTCAGTATTTTTATGTTTTTCATTGTATCCAAAATTTGAATTTTAAAATTTAAAATGCATAATTATATTAAATAATATTAAAAATATTTAGAAATATAGTATATGTCATGTTATAAACTCAATTCAATTAAAAAAATTAAAAGATTTATTATGTAATATATTATAAATAAGTTACATTCCAAATTTGGTCCCTATGGTTAGGATATAGTTAAAAGTTAGTTCATATGCTTTTAAAATTTAGGTTTTAGTTCCTATGGTTTGATAGAACTTCATTTATAGTATCTATTGTTTGTTAAATCCTTTTAAATAATCTCTACAATAGGGCCTATTTATGAAATTTTTATCAAACTATAGGGGACAAATTAATATTAATCATAAGATCTAAAGTTTAACTTATTCCATTATAGGGACAAAAATTTCAATTTATCCTATAAATTATATATTATTACAGAATAATAATTTTACAATAATTTAAACATCAAACATGTTCATAAATAAATTAATAATAGTTTATTATCAACTAATATTTAGTGGATAACTACAACTAGTTTGCAATTATTTAAATTAGAATTCAATTTCTGAATCCTGCTATCAAACACATACCTGAAAACATGAAATACAACTCTATTTTCATTTAATCTCTTGTTTTCAAATTTATGTTTTCAGATTCTCTATCAAACAAGTCCTAAACTTCTTCAATATTTTGAATCTAAAAGGTCCCTAAATATAGAAATTGTCTAAAATTCTATTACATATTCAAAAATTTCAAATATTATATGATAGATTTATAAAATTGAGTTTTATATTTGATAGGATCCTAAACTTTAAAATTTTTGCAAGGTTTGTTAATTTTAAAAGACATTGAATTGGTCAATGACTTATTAGACATAAAATGAAATTTCAAGACCTACTGAACACGAAATTGAAAGTTTAAGGACCTATTAGACAATGCTTAGAGTTAAGGGATCTAATAAACACAAACCATTTAAATAAGTTGAGAACTTAAATGGTTTTAGACTATTTGTTAGTGATTTATCACACATTCATTGATTCTATCTTTGATTCATTTATGAAAATTTAATATTTAAATTGATACCATTATTAATTTAAATTTTAATAGTGTAAATTCAACTTTTTAATACCATAAATATTGGATAGAGGGTTAAGCTTTCAACAAAAAAAAAAAATGATAGATATTTTGATTAGTGAACTATGCATACGTAGGGCATATTTATATATGTTAATACAATAATGATATGAGAATTTGAATATCTAAGCGGGTCAATTATCGATTCTGAAAATTCAATTCATAGTAATAAGTCCAATATTTTAGGAAAGGAATTGTATGATGTGCGATGGTGATGGACGTGTCCAAATAAGACAGTTCAAATTAATAAGCATTAGATTTTATTTCCCTATAAAAAAAAGGGAAAAAACAATTATGAATGAAATACCTCCTTCCAATCAAGCATATAAATTATAATATGAAATATTAGGTTTCCCTTGAAAGCTCTGTGCCATTAATTTTTTTCTTTTTCAATATTGGAAAATCTAATTGATTTGGCAATAACTAGCAAGTTATATATATATATATATATATGCTTTTCTAAAGAATTTTGTATTTATATATTTCAGTGAATAATTAAAAATGACCATTTTTCATACCACTCTTACAACATTTACCATAAGAATGATTTTTAGGTTTTAGAGTGTTTGGCTCATGAGTTGAATTGGTATAATATACCAACTCAATATTTGACCCACCAATTTTAAATGTTAGTAGAGTTGAGTTGGTAAATTTTACTAACCCACCCAAACTCACCCCACCTCAGCACAACTCTCCATTCTTCCAATGTTTTCAATGGCTCTTGTCATCGACCACTGTTGACGACTATTACTGACATACTTTAGGAATCAACTTCAGACTCCAACAACCACCTCTGATGATAATTCCGACGATCGACTCCGAAGACCAATATTGGACTTCGACAGCCACCTCTGATGACAACTCTGGTGATCCAACTCCGACGAAAATTTTGGGCTCCTGCAACCATCTTCGACAACAAACTTCGACGAAAATCACCTTCAATGACCACCTTTGAGCGGGCAACTTCGACAACCAACTTCGGCAATCAGTTCCAATACCACCTTCATGCGACTAACTTCGATCTCCGACTACAAACTCTGGAGAAAATCTTCTTTGATAATCAACTTCGACAACCATCTTCGCACGACCAACTCTAACGACCAACTTCAGGCTCTGAAAACTATCTTCGACGACAAACTCCAGCTACTTACTCCAATACCACCTTCATGCGATCAACTTTAGGCTTCAACAACCAAACTCCAACTACAACTCTAGTGAAAATCATTTTTGATAATCAATTTCAAACTATTATAAAACTGATGACTGTTAAAGTATGCTGTAGGGTTGTTGATTATATAAAAAATATTATTTTGTATACATTAAGTGCTATATTTATATGTAGAAAATTGTAAAATATATTTTATTTTATTGAATTCACATATTAAATAAGTGTTAATAATATTTGGAAACGTATGTATATAGTTCAATAGTATGTAACATGTAACAAAAATAAAACCATAAAATTGAGATTTTTTTCCTAGAACATTTTCTAGCAAGAAATAGTGAAAAACTGAGATTTGTTCTTTGATGATCTTCCAAATTTGGAAGAATTAAAAGTTAAATTGTTGAAGAAATATAGTGGCATTCCATTGGCTACTAAAAAAAAAAAAAAAAAACCACACCTTTGTCGATCCACAAATACAGAAAATCAGGAGAAATATTAGAGAAGGAGTTTTCGTAGAGATTATTCTCATAGAAAGTGGGTTCTATGAAGGCTTCTAAGACCTTGTCTATAGAACTCTATGGGTTACTTCCAATCCTATTGGGATAATTGTGAGATTTTTAATTTAAATTTTTAATAATATCTAAACAAATATCTATCTAAATAATATCTCATAATTTAAATATTTATTTTTTTTTAATTTAAATCTCATTCAAATTAAATGATTAATTATTTGAATTCAATTCAAATCAATTAATTCTTCTTCCACTTATTTCATTCAAATCTTATTTAAACAAAATAAGAATCTCATCCAAATAATTAATTATTTGAATCATATTCAAATAAATTAATTCTCATTATCTATTTAATTTAAATCTTATTCAAATTAAATAATTTATTTATTTATATAGATCTCATCCAAATAAATAATTTATTATTTGAATCATTCAAATAAATTAATCTCCATATTTTAAAGATATAATTTTAATATCATTCAAATAAACTTTATAATAAATCATGTAATTAATTGTATCCAATATAATTAATATTTTCCCTCATAAATTTGAACATTTCAAATTTATCTTTCAACATAGTTGATCCTTGTTGGTTTGTGGTGAGTTAGAAGGGAACCTTATAGACCTGCAGATTATAAGTTTCAATAACCAAATATTAATTAATTAAGATTTTTAATTAAATTAACCTTCATTAATTAACTATAGAGCAAACCACGATAGACCCGTAGTTGAACACTTATGCACTATAGGACAACTTGTGCTCATAGATATAATCAATATAAGCAAGTCGATCCTTCACGAGTTGTTCATAATTACAGCTAGGTCAAAATTGTTCATTTCACCCCTATTATTACCTAATTTCCTAAAGTAACACGGATTCCTCTAATGAATAATTTGTTTATGGTCCAACCATAAAGTAAGTCCCTCTTAGGCTAGTGAAAGGGTGGAGTCCCTTGTTCAAGACCCAAAATCAACACTTAAGTCAATTACTCATCTACTTACCCCATGTAAGAAGGAGTGAATTCCATCTTGGGAAGTTATGTTCCCAGCTCCCCATTTAGTTAAGTTCCCAAAATGGTAGACTTGTCGGCAACTTGGCCACTCTCATTCATGTAAATCAAAGGATTGACTTCACAGATAAAAGTTCATAAATCACTCAAGATTAAGATCGTGTCGTATATGATCATCCTATGAAATATTAATCTCATCAATTAACGGATTTACAAAGAGAGATTAAATATTTCGTGGTCCGGTCTTATACAAACTCTTTGTATAGGATATCCTTACTCACACGTCTCTACATAAACTGATAGAGTTGACATTCAACACGCAGAAGCAATTAAGAATCTAAGCACTTTAACTATATCAATTTTAGGTAATTAGCATGTATGTTCTTAGTTTTCAATATATTAGAGTTTTAGATTCATACCTTTGTAGATTCCTCCAAATTGTGTTCAATCTTCTTGAATTTCTTCTTCAATCTTTGAAGTAGACAACCACAGAAGCCTTCTCTACTATCCTCGGGCCTTAGATTGAGTGGTGGAACTCAAATTGAGAGAGTTTTGGGATGATATTTGGAGATTTGGAGATAATCAGCCTGGCAGAAAATTTTGCATACAAAATCCCTTTTTTTGCACGAACCATTTCACTGCAAATCAAGATGATATATATGGAAATATATCATGCAACTAAATTGGATGGAGAAATGACACTCAATTTTCCACTTAAAGTATTAGGTGTAAAGATTAATGGAAAAAGTAGGGAAAACTCACTTTCTCATTAATTTATCAATTTCCTATTTAATTCAATTTTAATTTTCAGATAAAACCAAGTTAAATTAAATAGGAATTAGTCTTGAATTTGGTTATATCAAATTAAAATTTAAAATACTTTATTTTAAATAAATAATTAAATATTTAAACACAGTTAATTAATTAAATAATTTAATAACTAATTTAATATCAAATATTAAATTAATTAGAAACCTAATCCAAACATGAAACCTAATTCATGTAATTAATATTTAAATCTTATTTAAATATTTTCAAATCTCCAAAATCATTTAATTTGAGATTTAAACGTTAATTATATTGAATATAATAATCTAAATCCTGAATCAAATTTGAACATTTCAAATTCTCTCAACACATTATTCTAAAGTTTAATTCTTTTACGAGCAAGTAGAAGAACTTAATGGACCTACAGAGCATAAGCTCCAACGATTTGAGATTAATTGACTAAACTCTTTAAACCGAATTAATCACTCTTCGTTAACTACAGAGATATACCACTATAGCTCAGTAGTTGCACTCTCCTTACTGTAGATATATTTCTATCCACTTGATTTAATCATAATCATTAAGTTGATCCTTCACAGGTCATTCGTATTTACAGCTAGGTCAAAATTACCATTTTATCCCTATAATACATCTTGCTCTTTAAGTCTCCATTGATCTTCTAATGAACAATCGGTTTATGGTCCTACCAATAAACTGAATCCTTCTTAACCACGAGAGGGTAGGGCCCCTTTTTTCAAGACCAGGAGTCAGTACTTAAGGGGACAACCTATCTGTTGACCATAAAACGGGTACAAGTAAATTTTGTCTTGCAGGACTATGTCCCCAGCTATCTATCCGGTCTTACCGCTAAAATGGGAGGCTTATTAAGCGGTGATGTTGAACCACTCTCACCTATATAGATTAAAGGATAATCCCGAATAAATAGAAGTTCGTAGTTAGCTCAGGATTAAGATCGAGTTACCTTAGGTCATTGATTTGAAATAGTTAGTTTTAACAGGATAATCCCTCTCAGCCACGAGAGGGCGGGACCCTTTTGTTCAAGATCAGGAGTCAGTACTTAAGGGAACAACCTATCTGTTGACCCTAAAACGGGTAGGAGTGAATTTCGTCTTGCAAGACTATATTTCCAGCTATCTATCCGGTCTTACCCTAAAATGGGAGGCTTATTGAGCGGTGATATTGAACCACTCTCACCTATATAAATTAAAGGATAATCCCGAATAAATAGGAGTTCGTAGTTAGCTTAGGATTAAGATCAAGTTACCTTAGGCCATTGATTTGAAATAGTTAGTTTTAACAGTAAACGATCATTATAAAGAAAAGTAACTATCTCGTGGTCCGGTCTTATGCAAACATCCTTTGCATAGGGTGCCCCCACTCACATGTCTTTACATGAACGACCTTGGAATCACATTGTTTGTATCAATATACAAAGTGGACCGCATCCATAGTGTCCCCAAGATAAGGTACTCAACCTTATCCATATACTTATAGACCTTTTTGGCTATATACTAAAACTTGTTTCTCTTTTATGTCTCTACGTAAAGTTTAAGTATTCATATTGTAGTCGTAGGTTAATTTATTAGATTTAGGAATAAATTCAATTCAATAACACTTTTATTGAAAGAAATCTCAATAATATCTTTATTGTGAATAATGTTATGTTTATCATTTACAAACTGCAAATTTTAGAACGTTTCCAACATAAACGGTTTGGATCAAACTATTTGTAACCATTACAAAGTGGGTTGTATCCATAGTGTCACCAAGATAAAACACTCAATCTTATCCATATACTATAAACCTTTAGGTTATTTCTTAAACCCCGGTATGTCAACTACATATATGTTCAAGACTTCATGCAATAACCTTGGATTTATTTCAATTAATGGAATTTAATATTTCATAATTAATAATTAAATTAATCAGCCAATAAATCATGAAACTTTAGGGCATAAATCCCAAGAAGGAGAGATTCAATTAAAAAAATTCATGAAAAAGTAAAAATATATAGCAACAATAGGAAGAAGAAAGAAAAAAAAAAGAAAATGATGATGAAATTCATGGAAAAAAATTAGAAATAATAAGTTTTTATTTCTCTTTGGTTTTCCATTTTATATAACTATATTCATGTAGTAGATGAATTGTTGTTTAGTACCAAAAAGAAAAAGAAAAAGAAAGAAAGAAAAACTTTAAAGATTAAAAGAACAAAAATTGTAATCCATATTTTATTCTACACAAAGATGGGTAGAATTATTGAATAAAAAAGTTTTAAAATAAAAATAGTCATCATAAAAGCAGATTATTTAGGGTTAAAAAAACTGCACCACGTATTCTAGACATATGAACTCAAGTTTGCACTCCAAACACAAATATATAAATTTAAACCAAATAACTTTGCACCTCAAATACATACATATGAACTCCACTGATATATGAACTGAGACATATGAACTCAAGACATCATATCTCAACTAAGTGTCCCAAACGACACTTTAGGTTAATTGCAATGGGTAACAATTTTAGGGATAATAACCAAGTATATAATAATATTTAAAAAAAATTACAAATATAGTAATGTCTACCACCTATAGACTTTAATCGTTGATAAACTATTACCAGCTATATAATCTATTATTGTTAGATTATCTAAATTTTGCCTTATTTGTAATTTTTTACATTATGCTATATCTACTAATACTTTGAATCTGATTGATATATTCGTAGTTGTCTCTTTATTTTACCTAATCGAATCTCTAACCTCAATTTTTTCATGCGGGAGGTGTGATATTACCGATATTATTTATAATTTCCCTTTAATTCAACTCAACAAAGATAGGTACCACATTATTAAAGTTTATAAAATTTTACCATTTTTTTATTTCTATAAGATTTTACATTTTTTTTCTCATACAACACGAGCCAATTTCATCCTATAATTAGTGTATACTCATTGATTGCAACCTCAAATATTTTTTTTAAGAATGGTGAAAACTACAGCAAAGAAATTGGGAGAGTTAAATAAGCATAAATTTTAAAAATATAAAATTAAAATGAAATCATTATCAAACCTAACTTACCTTTTTTTTAGTTCACAAAACTTCACATCAATAATAAAAACATTTGTTGTTATGTAGTTTCTAATTATATTTTTAAAATTCATGGGAAGTTTGTACACTACTGATAAGTAGAAATAATGTTTATAAGTTTAATTTTAAAAAATGTAAATTAAAAAATTAAAACTACATTTGATAACTATTTCATTTTTAAAAATCAAGTATATAAACACTACTTTCATTAGAATAAATGGCAAATTACATAAACTAACCCTTAAAGTATGGTGATAGTTGCAATTGTACCCTCAAACTTTCAATTGTAAAACTTGAGCTCTCAAAATTATGCAAGTGTTAAAATTGGACTCTCAAACTTATGTAATTGTAGAAAGTGTAACAATTGTGTAAATTTGAGGGATCATTTTTTTTAATCATTTGGGGTCCAATTTCTATGATTATTTTTCATTTGAGAGTCCAAATTTATAGAAATTTGAGAGTCCAATTTTTAAAATTGAAAGTTTAAGTGTATAATTACAATTACTCTCATGTTTCAGAGATGGTTTTTACAATTTATCCAAAAATAGACCACAATGACAAGAGCTAGAGTTAAAAAGTCTACAATAGCACAATGCGACCTTTTAAGCTGAAGGTTACTGCACATGGTGAAAAATGGTGATAGGTCTCATTTCTTAGGTTTAGTAAGCTTCTAAATCTAAGTTATTGTTCAGTTTTCCCATATTTTTGGTTTTAATAATTAGTGAATTTTAATAAGTGGAAGAAAAATAATTTGAGCATGTGTTAGAATATCTTTAATTCTAGAAATTGATACTTATCCTTGTGTTTTTATGGTTTTATGTTGAAAAGCCAGGAAATCAACAAAATTGCGAATGGAATGTAATTGTAATCTTGTCCAGCAATGCTAAATTTTCAAAATTGCGAAAAGTGAATTTTGTTGTGAATTTGAGGAGCACAATAGGAATATGGATGTCAAAAAAATATAATATTAAAATAAATTAGACATGATATATATAAATATATACAATAAAACAAATAACAAAAGTAAATAAAATAAAATTATAGATTTCTCCACTTTCTCCAAAATTTTTGGAATTTGCCCAATCTGTGTCTTTCAGAACCCACAAAATGCCGTTATTTATAGGCAATTTGGCAAGTAGAAGGTGGATTATTATATGGACATTAATCATGAGTATTTACAAGACACATGGACAACATTTTGAAAAAATGGAGACATATGATATATCGTCAATGGACACTAAACAAGAACATCTAATGGGCATCTATTTTCTGTAATATTTATAATTCTTAGATGTCCATTATATAAATGAAATATGTCTCGTTAAAACCTTATTAAGAAACAACTCATTGGGGAAAAAATCTTATTGAAGGAAAAAGAGTACATCTTTGATATAATCTAATACTCTTAAAAAGAATATAGTATATTTACTCCCCTTCATGGAAACATCACTTGAGATCTCTAAGTCGTCACGTTCCAATGTTGTGCACCAATTTTTCAAAGGTTTGCTGTAGGTAATGACTTTGTAAATAAGTCCACTAAGTTATCCTTTGAACAAATTTGTTGTACAGTGATGTCACCATTTTCTTCAAGATCATGAGTGTAGAAAAGCTTCAATGAAATATACTTTGTTTTATCTCATTTAATGTATGCTTATTTGATTTGAGATATGCATGTTATGTTGTCTTCGTATAATATTGTTGGAAGATTTTTACTAGAAGACAAATCACATGTTCCACAAATGTGCTGAGTCATTAATCTTAGCCATACACATTCTCGACTAACCTTGTGAATTGCAAGAATTTTAGCATGATTTGAGGGAGTGGCTGTTATGGTCTGTTTCACCAATCGCCATGATATAGAAGTTCTTGTACATGTGAATAGATAACCTATTTGAGATCTAGCTTTGTGTGGATCAGATCAATATCCAAAATCTGCATAACTAAACAGATCAAAATTTAATTTATTTGAACAGATATAAATCGTTCCTCAGAGATAACGAAGTATATGCTTAATTCTATTCCAATGTCCTTTAGTTGGAGAAGAACTATATCTTGCTAATAAATTTACTGAAAATGCAATATTTGGTCTTGTATTATTAGCAAGATACATAAGTGCACCAATTACACTAAGATATGGTACTTCAGGACCAAGAAGTTCTTCATTATTATCTCGAGATCAAAATATATCTTTCCTCACATGTAATGAATGAACTTTCATTGGAATTTTCAATGGATGTGCTTTGTCCATATACAATCTTTTCAAAACTTTTCCTGTATAAGTTAACTGATGAACGAATATCTCATCTGTTAAATGCTCAATTTGCAAGGTAAGGCAAAATTTTATTTTTTCGAGATTTTCATCTCAAATTCTTTCTTAATATATTTTATTGCTTTTGAAAGCTCTTCAGAAATTCCAATTATATTTAAGTCGTTAACATATACAATTATAATAGCAAATCTTGACTATGATTTCTTTATAAAAACACATGGACATATTGGATTGTTTTGATATCATATTTTCAACAAATATCCACTTAGGCGGTTGTACCACATTCGTCCTGATTGTTTCAATCCATATAGCGATCTCTACAACTTTATTGAATACAGTTATAAAACGTTTGCAGTTAATAGTTTCTTCCAGCATTGTCATATTGGAAGCAAAAGTCATACATTTGCAATCAGAAACTATAAGCATTTCGTCCTGTATATAAACATGAGCTACAGGATGTTCAACACTTATCCCAATTGACATACAATAATTATCAAAAGCTTGGGATGTAAATTCATCAGTATTATCAAGACGAATGGTCTTTATGTATAATCAGGAAATTGTGCTCTTAATTTAATTATTTGAGCAAGTAATCTTGCAAATGTAAGATTTCGACTTGATAATAAGCACACATGTGACCATCTGCTGGATGCGTCTGTTAATACCATAAAATATCTAAATGGTCCACTTGGTGGGTTAATAGGCCCACATATATCACCATGAATTCATTCTAAAAATGCAGGTGATTCAATCCTCACTTTAGTTAGTGATGGTCTAATTATCAATTTTCCTTGAGAGAAGGCATCACATGATAATTCATTAGATTGAAAAATCTTTTGACTTTTCAATAGATGTCCATTTGAATTTTGATAATTCTCCTTATCATTATAGATCTTGAATGACCTAATCGGTCATGCCAAATTGTAGATATGTTTGGATTCACTAACTTCAGGTTCATTATTGCATATGTTTTTATTGGGGTTGATACCCTAAATCTCGTAGCGTTCTATAGTTTGTAAACCATGTTATGAACAAACTCTTATGTGATTTATAATATATATGATACTTTATTCACTTTTTCTATAAAATATGTGATATTTTAGTTGCATTAGCCACAAATCAATAAACTAACATCCAAAGTTATCTTTGTAACTTAAACATGTATATGGAGACATACAGGTGGATCATGTTTAAGTAATAACCTAAATGGTCTGTAGTATATGGATAAGGCTGAGTACCTTATCCTGGTAACACTACGAGTATGACCCATTTTATGGGTGTTAAAAATGTTGTAAAGTGCTACAAATAATCTGATCCTGATCATTCATGCATTAGACATGCGACGGGAATATTCTATACAATGGAGTTTGTATGAGACCGAACCACAAAATGTTTAGTCTCATTATATAACTCCATTCATAATAGAGGCTTTCACTTCACTAGGATGACCATAAGTAACATGACCTTAATCCTGAGTGAGTTGTGAACTTCTGCCTATGAGGGCGGTCCTTTGATTTGTATGGATGAGAGTGGCCAAATCCCCGACTCAACAAACCTACCATTTTGAGGATTCGTCTGATTGGGGAGCTGGGAACACAGCAACACAAGATGAAATTCATTCATTCCCCGAAGCAGGGGTAAATAGATAAATTGCTCCCTTAAGGGCTGATTCTGGGTCTTGAAAAATGTGGTGTCACACCCTCTTCTGGCCCAAAAGGGGTTTAGTCATATTAGGACTATGATCTATTGTTCATTAGAGGGATCTGGGATACTTAAGGAGTTAGATGTAACTATAGAAGCAAAACGGTAATTTGGTCCAGTTGTACTTACGAGAAATTTGTGAAGGGTCATCATACTGTTGATTGGTTATATCCAATGAGCACAGAAATATATCTGAAGTGCGAAGAGTGCAGCTGTCGGTCTTTAGTGGAGTGTCTGACAGTTAATGAATGGTGAATAATGTAATTAAAGAGTTTAATTAATTATTCACGTACCGCTGAAGCTTCAAGTTATAAGTCCATAAGGTTCCCTTAATAGCTCAAAAAGATTAGGTGAGAATCGACTTTTGGGTTAATTTAAATTGTTCAAATTAATAAGAGGGAGTTTAATTATATATAATATAATTAAATTGATTCAATTATATATGATATAATTGTTATAATATATTTGATACATTATAGTTTAATTGAAGGAAATAAATATTTGAATGAGATTCAAATACTTGTTAATTTTAATATAAATATGATCTATATTAAATGCCATAAAATAGAGAAAATGAACTATAGTTTATATTGTATATGATACAATATTGAAACTATAGGTTATAAATATAATATGATAAGTTGGTTATCATATTTGTTTATATTATTTCATTATTTTGAATAATAAATCCTATTTTCTCTCTAACCATCTTAGTGGGTAGTTAATTGGTTTTTTATGGAAAATGGAATAAAAATAAATTAGTTTCTTTTCTTCCTTATAGAATCTACACGACAAGTGAGAACCTATACGATAGAGATTATTTACTAAACGATTGAGAACTTTGCTATACGATAGAAATTCTTCAATCTTCTTTCTCCTCCAAACTTAACACCCTCCAAATCAAAATAGTCAGAGCCCACAACTTCTGGACTCTCACCCTGTGTATATCAAAGGCTCCTACTGATTATGTCTTCTGTTTTAGTTCGTGAAGTTCTTGAAGAAAGTCTTCAAGGTTGCTGAATTCAAAGTTCATGACAGTTCGAAGGTTTTACGCGAAGAAACATTCTTCAAAGGTATAATCTCTTGAACTCTCTTTCCTTTAAAAAGCATGTTGTAATTTACGTAAGAATGCATATCTTGTTTGTTTGTTGTAAATTTTTTTTTCAATAAAAATAAAATTTAGATGATCCGCTTCTGCTCAAGGATCTCTTTGTAAAAGAGTTCCTTCAATTGGTATTAGAGGCAAATTTGTGTTTTGATTATAAATTCCATTTCTGTATTGAAATCGTTTACAGTAGAGGTGAGTTTTAAATTTTGTATTGCGTTTAAATGTTAAATGTATGTGGATGGTTGTTGATGGATTTTTACGGGATAGATGTCTCTGTTTTTTGGCTTTCTATTTAAATTACAAAGTTAATTTGTAAGGGCCCCTGTGTCTTTTGGCATTAAACTTGCAATCAAGTCTGTATTCGTTTAGTTTTGAGACGTTTGGGAAGCTTCAAAAGAAAGGTTGCAGTGCATTTCGATGGAGAAGACAAAACGGTGGCCGCATCGTGTAACTAAAGCTAAACAATCGTTTAGATTTTGTTATGCGTTCGTGTAGAGTTTTCTACATAATCGTGTAGCATTTGCTAAACAATCGCATAACTAATGTTATGCGATCGTGTAGAGTTTGCTACATGATTGTGTTACGTTGGTTGCATGATCGCGTAGGTGCTCAATGGATAGACGATCGTGCGGTATATGATACTCAACGGAAGTCTTGCGTGCTAAACGATCGTGTAGACTATCATGCTCATCGCATAGTCAATAGCTACATGATCGCATAGTATATGATACTTGACACTCGCTACACAATCGTGCAGGCTATCATGCTCATCGCATAGTCAATACTATATTTTCGCATGGTATATGATACTCGATGCACGCTGCACGATTGCTTAGACTTTCATGCTCATCGCATAGTCAAAAGCTACGCGATCACGTATACATGATTGTTTGTACTCGACGCCTCGTTACTCGATGATCAGGAGTTTGCTATACGATCAAGCTGTAAGGGTTCTTGGTGGAGTGGTTCGAGGTGAGCGATCAAGACCCAGTTCATTTGTTCCAAACCGGTGGACTCAAATTTTATAATTGTTTAGCATTTTATTTTCGGTTTTGAGATTATTTATCCTGGTCGATCAACTTTAATTAAATATGCATGTGATGTATGTTTATTTTATATGCATAATGTATGTCATATAGTTTTGAAATCCACCATAGGTTATGCATTTAATTTCATGCATCATTTTTTTTATAATATATTAGTATGCATGATTTAAGTTACATAAAACATGCTCATGCATCATATAATATAAGAGTTATAGTATGTGTATGTATGCATTATAACATATCCATGCATCATTTATATTATAAATGTTATTATATAAGGTCGAATGTTTGTATGGAAAGTGGGCTATAGCCTAGTTCATTACTTAGTTATATAAAAGTTATATATTAGTAATGAATGAACATTGCATGAAGGTGACACTACCTTAGGTTAATTTATAATTGTTATAAATAACTTATGTATGTCTAGCTTGCAATGTTGTTTGGTTTTAATTGTTTCATTTTTTGTAAGTGTTATAATAAATGAAATTAGAATTAAAAAACAATAATAAAGAGTTGCATGCAAACTTTAGGCTTTAATCATTTTTTAAAAGTGTTTTAAAATTTGATTAATATAGACCTGATCATGTTTCTAATAAGATTAGAAATCTAATTTAATATTTTAAACTAGTTTAATAGAATTAAATTGATGTCTCATAAAACATTAAATATGTAACAAATGTATCTATAAGGGACCTTTTTCCTAAGACTGGTTCTGGCTAGGCTAGGGTAATTAAGTCGATGGAAACGTTGCACCCCTAACTGGAAATGTAAATTAGATAGATTTGTTACATGCATGGAAATTTGATGAAAGTCTGTTAAAGAGTTTAATAAGACTTGAATAAACTTGTTTAATCATCAAAAGTAAGTGTTGTTTTTTAGCAAATTAAACAAATCACTTAGTTAAAATTAGTAGCTGGATTTTCTAAGTTAATGAACCTTAGGTAGAACATTCAGTAAGAGGAAAATGAAGTATATGATACTTCAATTTAACCTCTACACGTTTCTCCCGAAAAGTTCACACCGTGAGACCTATCCTTGGCCTCAAGGCACCATGAGTGTCCCCATACGGGTGGCATTTGGGTAGATCAATACCAAGGTGAATGGAGAGATGGTTCATAGTAAGTAGAAGCGGGATGTGTGATAACATATCCCTCGATCTCTCTCATTAGGTTGGATAAAGTCTTGTGCATCGCCTCGTGGCATCGTGGGTGTCCCCCTAAAGGATCACAATTTTGCATAACTCTTTATTTGATCTCCAGAGATGGATAAAGTTGCTTTTATCTCTTGTCTTAGTCGACTTTTCCCTAAGGTTGCCTCATTAGGGTGGGACTCTAGGACCTAAAATGAGGGGTTACACTTACACAGAATTGTTAAGGATGTTAACAAATTTTGGACCGAAAAAATGGTGACTATTAGATGCAATTATAAGGAGTTGTTTCTGTCTAATGGTTGAGAATGTCTCATTTCAGTGAAGGGGCACTTGATCACCCTACGATGACTTTTGTCCTGCCATACTGAAGCATCATTGCAAAATAGATGTAACTTATGGTACATTAGACTATTTTGCTAAAACATGATTGGTTTTCTAAAAGTGGTTTAATACAAGTAGACTTAATTAAGTTTGTTTTTAATTTCAACAATTTTATTATGGCTACTGCAACTCTAAGCTTACTTGTCGCCGATAAACTAACTGGCAAGAACTACGCTAGTTGGAAAAATACAATTAACATGATTTTAATCATTGATGATCTTCGATTCATCCTAATGGAGGAGTGTCCTCTTGTTCTAGCTCCTACTGCTCCTCGAAATGTTTGGGAAGCATATAAGCGATGGATAAAGGCAAAAAAGAAGGCCCAAGCATACATCTTGGCCAGCCTTAACAAAGTCTTGGCCAAAAAACATGAGCCCATAGTCACTGCAAGTGAGATCATGGAGTCCTTGCGGGGAATGTTTGGACAACCGTTCGCACAGCTCAGGCATGACGCTCTCAAGTACATCTTTAACTCATGGATGCAAAAGAGGTCATCTGTTCGAGAACACGTTCTCAACATGATGATCCACTTCAACGTGGCTGAGATGAATAGGTCGAGCATCGATGAGGCTAGCCAGGTTAGCAGAATTCTAGAATCTTTACCAGATAACTTCCTTCATTTCCATAACAATGCTATTCTAAACAGGATTGACTACAACCTTACTATTCTGCTTAATGAGCTGCAGAATTTCTAATCCTTGTTGAAAAGTAAGGAGAAGAAGGGTGAAACAAATGTTGCTTCATCATCTAAAAAGTTCCACAAAGGTTCGACCTCTGGAATTCTGCACTTTCTTCCTCTGGCACTAGAAAGTGGAAGAAGAAGAAGGGTGGTAAGGGGAAGGCATCTGCTAACCCACATGCTACTACTTCAAGGGGTAGACAACCAGTGGAAGTTGACGAGGGAAAATGTTTCTATTGCAACTAGGACAAACTCTTTCGTGGATTGTGAGATTTCATACATATGTGATCGCGTGATATAATTAATTTCATGATTTTCTTACCAAGCTATCGCATTTTCCAAAATTTTCTAAATTGTTTTAGATAAAAAGGTAAATTAACTTATATTTCTACAAGTTATCAAATATGTCATCATATCACGACGAAAATGACCCAACATGAACATAAACCTTCTCTTGTTTAGTCTTGTTAACAAGTTCCTTCAGAAGCGTAAGTAGCTAGCCTTATAATGCTATGGTTAGCTAAATCTTATATCATTTTATGCGACAACTAAGTCTTATGGTGTACCTTATGTTCAAGGTTTACATGACAACTTATTGTAGACTCTTAGTCTCATATTCTTTTATAAAATCCTTTTTCTAAATTAACCTTCACTGTATTAAGACTCCACTAACATGTTAAATTAAGTGGTCAATTCAACTTAACAAGATAATAGTAAACTTAATAAAGGAAATGTAAAGGTCAAAGCAACATGGTGTATTTGCATTAGCTCAAGCCATAAAGTCTTAGGGTATCCACATGACTAAATCCATTAGAGAATTAGCCTACAACACCCTAGACTTAGGATTCGGACCAGGATTCGAAATTTGGACTTGACACCTTTAACTTAAAGCTAGCTTCCATAGGAGGGTTAAAGATCACCTCCTTATGGGAACAATATGCTGGCATGGTTGGCAACCAACCAATCCATACCTAATATAACATCAAAATCGTACATTTCTAAGACTATCAAAGTCACATCTAACATATGATTTGTTATTACAATCTGACATGTTTTTATCTTTTCATTTGCTATCATAATTTCTTTAGACGGAGTAGAAACTGATAAAACATAATGCAATAACATGGCTTACTTCACAAATACTGATGATATGAGTGAATGGGATGAACCCGAATCAAACAGCACCAATACATAGTGTCCCAAGATTGGGAGCGTACCTGTCACCATTGTATCTGACTTCTCAGCCTCCTGCCGAGTGATTGAATAAACACGATTCTGTTGTTGTTGAAGGCTCGTAACCCCCTGTTGGGTGATTGAGGACTAATTTCTTCTATTACCAGACTAAACACGAAGACATTGGTCCACAGAATGCCCCTCCTACTTGCATCTATAGCATGTCTCTATATGAGCCAAACATCACCCCCTAGTGTCTCTTTCCACAAGATTTGCAAATGGGCTTTCCTCTCCAAGTCCCTCCTGACTCAGTAGTTTGCTGCATGAAGTTTTGGAACGGTCTATCTAAATGTTGACCCTTACACTGAGTCTCAGAAATTTTCTACTCTACCTTTCTTTTTTCCTATAGAGGTCCCTACCCCCAACAACCTCCTGTACTCGTCCCCCTCCTGGAAATCAGCATCAATCCTTACAGCTGGCCATAGAGCTACAACATAGGTCTTTGGCTCAAGAGTGTGCATCATGCCTCGTAATTTGCTTCTCAAGCCCTGAACAAATCTTTCTAACCTTTTCATCTTAGTGACCACCAACTTAGGGGCAAAATGGGACAACTTGTCAAACTTCTACTCATACACTTCCATTGACATAACCCCTTATTTCAAATTCAGAAATTCAGCCTGTTTGTTATACCATGTGTTGGCGGAGAAGTATTTTTTCATAAAAGTGCTCTTTAAATTGATCCCACGATGCTAGGGCCCCGCTAGTGTCTATCATCTTTTTCGCGGAACGCCATCATATCTTCATGTTATCTGTTAACATAAAAACTACGGATTGGAGTTTCTGGTCCTCTGAACACTTCATGTAATGAAAGATTGTCTCGATGGAGAACAACCCCACCTCTGCCTTTGCAAGGTCCTTTAGTGACCCATCGAAAGTACAAGGGTTGTATTTTCTGAAATCCCTCAAGTGTTTAACTTTAAAGGACGGGTCTTGCACATTCTGGCTTTAGGCCTGGGTTGGCACTTGAACTGGTGGTTCTGGTATCTGTTGAGTCCGATTAGTTTAAGCTACTTGCACTGCCACTACACTGCCGACTAGTTCTTTTTATCCTCTCCAAACAAGATGACGTAACAACTTCCCCAATCCGCGCTACCATAGCCTCTTTATCAACCTGAGCAATCATGTAAGCATGCATGTCCCATACAACCTTCAACTTCATGAACTTGGGATCGATTCCCAAGTTATACTTATTTGTAATGCTCAAAGCCCAACATTTGGATTAGAATTCGAAATCTTATTGATGAAATTGGTACTTTACATCCTTCTCAAGAGTTGAGAGTGCCTCAACGTAATGAGAGGGTTGTTCGATAGCTTGATCATTACATGGGTTTGACAGAAACTCAAGTCGTCATACCTGATGATGGCTTAGAGGATCTGATAACAGGCAGAAATGCACGATATTACAGTACTAAGTTATTAAACAATGTAGGTTTGCGTTGATAAAATATATAAGATTGCATCGGAAAAGCATTAAATTCATGACATTACGGACGCATGTATTCATCGCATAAAAACAGTTAACTTTTGTATTTTTGTGCAGAATATGCATTGACGCAAGGCGAAAAATGCGATCACAAGAAATCAACGGTCGAGCACAACGTTACCGCAAGGCTTTGCAGTGCTCACAAACATCTACTCAAGAAGGATTGCCGCATAGAGACGGTGCAACTTAGTGGGCGCATCTAGGTAAAAAGCATAATAAATCACGATGGGACAGAAAGCTGATGACGGTCGAGTCCGAATTAAGTTGACAAGCCGCTAATGAACTACTGTAGCAAGTACACTCAACTTTTTGGTGACAAATATTCGGCGCATCAGATAGAGAATTAATGCCATCCCATCAGTGCAATCATAAGAGAGAAGACGTTTTTCACCCCGAAGCTCTATAAATACCCAAGGTAACATTCAGTAAAAGAGTTCGGATAGTTCGGATAGTTAGGGAATTTTTCCTTAGGTAGAATAGCCTTGTTCTTAGTTTTTCTTTCATTTAAGACGGAAGCGAGAGAAGTGAGATTGTGCCGAGAGATCGTTCCGGTGAACTTGGAAGAGTGCCGAAAGCGTTGAGATCAGAGAAAGGGCCAGCTTCTGCGGAAGCAGGAATATCTTTTGAACAGAATAGAGTTGACAGTGTAAAAGCCTTGGGAAACAAGGGATTGCTACTAGGCTCTCTATCCTTATCTTCCATTGTCATTTTGTACTTAAACTTATCTATAGAAATGGAATTTACTTCTTTATATATGTTCACTCTTTGTTTATTACACACGAGCAACTAAATCTGTCGAATGGGTTGAAAAGCACTCAGCTAGTATAACTAGGGATCTTCATTCTATGTGATTATCTTGTATTATGTATGCATCATTCGTTCACTAGAGATACTCGGGAGGGTAGTCTAAGGGCAGAATCTAGGCTTGGAAAAGTCAAGTTAGAATCTAGGCTCGGGAGAGTCAGATTTGAACGCATAATCAAGAGATAGAAGCTTAGGAATAAGCATTGTTTGCTATTAACACATCGCATGCATCCTAGAGATAGGATATGATTGTGTGCGGTCACCTTGTCTTTATATGCATCTCGCATCATCGCATAGGAAAAAAGTAGAGACTTAGGAATAAGCTCTATGGACATTATTGCATTCAACACATGCGTCCTAGAACTAGGAGCACCACATTTGCATTGGAAAATGATATGTTGTCGCATGAGTGTAGCATGATCGCATAGTTTGACGGATTCTCGGGAAACGCTAGCTAAAGAACTTCTCAACCCATTCCTCCGCATACTCAATGTATCTACCACATAATCGATCTTTTCTCAAATTCTTCGCATACATTTATTTTATACCGCAAACAACAACGCAAACAACTGTTTGATTTACTGGTTACTGCAAAGTCTTCTTGAAAATTATCACCGCATACCGTTTTCCTTAGTCCCTGAGTTCGACCCTGGACTTACCAGGAAACTCAGTGGGATTTATACTTGAATTCTGCTGAGAAAACTTATTGCTCAATGCATTCCCATCACCGCATTTCATTCCATTATCTCATCACATAAAATAACGCATCATGTTTTTAGCGCCGTTATCGGGGACTTCGGCAATTCAGTGTGCTAAAGGTAATTTTTTTGACTTCTTTTCAGCTCTCAATCTATGGCGAATTACGACCCAGAGATTGAGAGGACGTTTGACGAAGACTAAGAAATAGCCGCCAACAACAACAACCAGATAAAGACGACATGGCGGAGCAGCCTGGAAACGGAGCACCAAACGAAAACAATGTCATGGCGAATCCAATCCTACTGGCAAACGATCGCAATAGGCCTATTCGAGATTATGCATCGCCAAACCTCTACAATTTCTCTCTAAGAAACATGAGGCCTGCCCTTGATGGATCCCGATTCGAAATGAAACAGGTGATGTTGCAGATGATCCAGACTGTAGGACAATTCGGAGGAAGGCATGGTGAGGACCCGCACGCCCACCTCCAGAGCTTTATAGAAATATGCAACACTTTTGTGTTCCCAAATATCTCTACCGATGAAGTTCGACTAACTCTGTTTCCATTTTCTTTGTGCGATCAGGCAAGAAAATGGGTGTATTCTCTCAAACTGAGAGAGATAAATTCGTGGGAACAGGTCGTGGAAAATTTCATGAAGAAATATTTCCCACCAACCGAGAATGCAAGGAGAAGGAGAATAATAACGAATTTTGAACAAGAAACTGACGAATCGCTCAACGATGCTTAGGCGAGGTTTAAGAGGCTGGTAAGAGACTGTCTACACAAGGGATTACCAGACTACTTGCAAATGGAGATCTTTTATCAAGGACTGAACCCTGCTTCGCAGACCGTTGCCAATGCGGCAGTAGCTGGTGGTCTGCTCGATAAAACATATGAGGAAGCCAAAAATATACTTGATCGAATTTTAAAAAATTATGAGGACTAGCGAGAAAGCGATCAAAGATTAAGAATTGGAAACAATGACGCAAACATCAAGGCCATCGCATCCCTTCAGAACCAAATGACTGCGATGATGAGTTTGATACAAGGCATCGCAATTAACAGCACGAGAGCGAACAAAGGGCAGGTTAACACAATTGCTCAAACAACCGCAAGTTGTGTCATCTGTGGAGATGCGCATCCAATGGAAGAATGCCTAGGAAATCCATAGTCAGTATGCTTCATAAAGAATAATCCTTATTCCGACACGTACAACCCCGGGTGGAGAAATCACCCCAATTTCGCATGGAAAAATCAACAACAAAGCTTTCAACCAGTAACGCAAAAAGAAGGGCCACCCGGATTTTTCTCGCGAACCAATGGTCCAACGCACAACCAAGCCATTAGTTCGCAGACACCGCAATCTTCGTCCTTAGAAAGTTTGCTGAAGCAGTACATTGAGAAAAACGAATCAGTGCTTCAGAATCAAGTAACGTCCATCCAAAATCTCGAAATTCAGCTAGGACAGATTGCGGGCGAACTTAAAAATAGACCGCAAGGATCTTTGTCGAGCTCAACTGAGCTCCCTCGCAACGCTAGGGGTACGGAGAAGGAATAATGCTTAGTAGTCTCCTTGCTAAGCGAAAAAATGACTGCGGAAGTAGAGGAGGAACCCATTACGACCAACTTAATTGCAGTAACAACCGAGGACCCGTTGACTTGTAATTCAGAAGATCCTGAGCAAATGAAACCAGAAGTTGCTTCTATCCTCAAGTCTCTAGATCATTAGATAGAAAAAGTCCAGCTACCACCATCTCCGCAAAGATTGAAAAAGAAGTATAATGATGAAGAAAAGATTGCGACAGTGGCAGTAACGCAAAATGCAATGATCCCACCAAAAATGTGCGACTCAGGAATCTTCACGATACCATGCTCCATTGGAGGGATCTATAGTGGCCAAGCACTATGCGATCTTAGGGCAAGTATAAACATCATGCACTATAATCTTCAAATGATTGAATACTGGCACTTTTACACCCACGACAGAGACTCTCCTACTTGTAGACAGATCCTGAATACATCTCGAGGGAGAGTTGAAAGATGTCGCAATCTTAATTGATAAATTCATCCTGCCGGCAGACTTCATCATTTTGGATTATAAAGCGGACGAAGATGTGCCCATCATATTGGGACGACCATTCCTCTCGACCGGTCGCGCTCAAATTGATGTGCACAAGGGGGAAATCATAATGAACATTAACAGGAAAAAGCTCCAGATTAAGACAGTCAGGATTTCAAGGATAGAGAAAAGAAGAAAAAGCCTTCGTGGACGTAAAAAGTCCAGCTTGCACCGCAAAATAAGCAGTTCCTGAGTCATTATGCGATTCAACCTTATCAGGGACGCAAACCTTTTGAATATCCTTTTTCTACATCAATACTTCATGAACCTTCATCATCTTGTTATTATCTGTTATCGCATATGTACTTCTTTACTTCAAAAAAAAAAAAACGCTTGCGGTAAGGTACATGATTGCGGAGGCGCTACACGAAGATGTTTTCTTTGTTTTTTTAATATTATTTGACCTTCTCAATGTTTTCTTTGCAAAGCGATCAAGGTACACGATTGCGGAGGCGCTACACGAAGATGCAACTACTTTATTTTGTCACCACATTGCAAAGAAAGAAGATCGCCACAAAGCAAGATGCGTCAATAAATAATGCGGGCGACAATGCAAATTTGGGAGTTGTATTTCTCCTTGACTTTATTCTAAATTCTGCACTATCGCATCGTATTTTAATTTTGAAAATTTTATCATCGCATCCTCTTTGGATACTGCAATCATTTAACATTGATAAATTTAGTAAGTCACTGCATGCTTTCTCTTTGCCAATTATGATTTCAATGATGAAACACATGCTTCTATTTTTTCGTATACACTATAGTCAACTTCATCTTAGAAAAGTCACCTCATGAAATATTTCTAGAAGTTAGTGGTCTGCTAGCATTTTTTCAAACTGATCCTTTACCAAACTTCCTAAGAACATCGCATGACTTCTTTCAATCTTTTGGCAATGATGACATTGCCGCATTTTAAATTTGGGGGTGAGGTATTTATTTTCGACCTTGCTATTTTTTTCTTTTATTAAAAAAAGAAAATTTTTGAGAATAACAGCTCCACTGTCAACGCAATGGGGAAATCCATGTTGATAAGAGTTAAGTTGTGAAAGGCACATACACATAGTTGAATATCCGCATGACACACGTGGAGGCAAGCCAAAACGAAAGTAAGTTGCCAAGATCAACGCATAAATAAATGACCGCAACTCCACTGCCAAGTAGGTATGAGTTTAGTCTAAGAAAAAGTGCATTGCTCGTAGTTCGATGTCCGCATGACACATGTGGGGGTAAGCTAAAAAGAAGGCGAGACACTTGGATCAATGCAAGGTCAGAGAAAAATAATAATGTTAAAAATATACAAGGATAAAAATCATTTAACACCCTAGTGAAAAAAAAGTTTTTTGAAATAAATCATGCGATGTCCTGGAATCTAGTAAAGTCCTTTTGAAGGTTAAATATGTGGTTCCTAAATTTTAGAAATATTTTAAGAAGAGACCTGAATAAGAATTAAGGAAATTTTGGTGTATAGGATTTGAATAAAATATCCTTGAGAAATCTAGGAAAAGAGATTACGGTCGACTTTCTAAAGGAAATCTTTAGCTTATGCTTAAGGACAAGCATTGTTTAAATTTAAGGGTGTGATAACGGGCAGAAATGCATGATATTACAGTACTAAGTTATTAAACAATGCAGGTTTGCATTGATAAAATATATAAGATTGCATCCAAAAAATATTAAGTTCATGACATTACGGTCGCATGCGTTCATCGTATAAAAACAGCTAACTTTTGTATTTTTTTTGCAGAATATGTGTTGATGCAAGGCGGAAAATGCGATCACAAGAAATCAACGGTCAAACGCAGCGTTACCGCAAGGCTTTGCGGTGATTTGTGCTCGCAAACATCTACTAAAAAAGGATTGTCGCATAGAACCGGCACAACTTGGTGGGCGTATCTGGGTGAAAAGCATAATAAATCATGATGGGACAGAAAGCTGATGACGGTCGAGTCCGAATTAAGTTGACAGGCCGCTAACAAACTACTGTAGCAAGTACACTCAACTTTTCGGTGACAAATATTCGGCGCATCAAACAGAAAATTAATGTCATCCCATCAGTGCAATCATAAGAGAGTAGACGCCTTTCACCCTGAAGCTCTATAAATACCCAAGGCAATCTTCAGTAAAGGAGTTTGGATAGTTCGGATAGTTAGAGAATTTTCCCTTAGATAGAATAACCTTGTTCTTAGTTTTTCTTTTATTTAAGGTGGAAGCGAGAGAAACGAGATTATGCCGAGAGATCGTTTCGGTGAACTTGAAAGAGTGCTGGAAACGTCGAGATCAGAGAGAGGGCAGAATCTAGGCTCGGGAGAGTCAGATTAGAACGTATAATCAAGAGATAGGAGCTTAGGAATAAGCACTGTTTGCTATTAACGCATCGCATGCATCCTAGAGATAGGATATGATTGTGTGCAGTCACCTTGTCTTTGTGTGCATCTTGCATCATCGCATAGGGAAAAAGTAGAGACTTAGGAATAAGCTCTATGGACATTATTGCATTCAACACATGCGTTCTAGAACTAGGAGCACCGCATTTGCATTGGAAAATGATTTCCTGTCACATGAGTATAGCATGATCGCATAGTTTGACGCATTCCCGAGAAATGCTAATTAAAGACCTTCTCAACCCGTTCCTCCGCATACTCAGTGTATCTACCGCATAATCGATCTTTTCTCAAATCCGCCACATACATTTATTTTATACCGCAAACAACAACCCAAACAACTATTTGATTTACTGGTTACCACAAAGTCTTCTTGAAAATTATCACTGCATACCGTTTTCCCTAGTCCCTAAGTTTGACCCTGGACTTACCAGGAAACTCAGTGGGATTTATACTTGGATTCTGCTGAGAAAACTTGTTTCTCAACGCATTCCCATCACCGCATTTCATTCCATTATTTCATCACATAAAATAACGTATCAGGATCCATTGATTTTTAAACAGACAATGAAAAATGTGGATAGAGACCAATGTATAAAAGTCATGAATCTCAAAATGAAGTTTGTGTACTTCAACTCAGTCTAGGAACTTGTAGATCAACCAGAAATGGTAAAACTTATTGGATGCAAATGGATCAACAAAAGAAAACGAGACTAAGCTGGTAAGGTACAGATCTATAAAGCTATGCTCGTGACAAAAGCGTTTACTCAAAGAGAGAGGATGGACGATGAAGAAACCATCTCTCCAGTTTCTAAGTCTATTAGAATACTCTTATCCATTGCTGCTTTTATGATTATGAAATATGGCAAATGGATGTCAAGACAGCCTTTCTAAATGGCTATCTTGAATAGAGTATCTATATTTCTAAACCAAAGAAGTTTATATAACAAGGTCAAGAACAAAAGGTTTTCAAGCTTAAAAGATCCATTTATGAGTTGAAATAAGCACCTCGATCCTAGAATATGAGATTTGACACTGCAATCAAATCTTATGACTTTGAACAGAACGTTGATGAATCTCATGTTTACAAGAAGATTGTCAACAAGATTGTTGCTTTTTTGGTTTAAATGTTGATGATATTCTACTAATTGGAAATGAAGTAGAATTCCTATCTAATGCTAAGAGATGGTTGGCATTGCAATTCCAAATGAAGGATTTGGGAGATGCACAATATGTTCTTAGGATCATAATAGTTCAAAGCAAGAACAGAACACTAGCATTATCTCAGGCATCTTAGCATTATCTCAGGCATCTTATATAGATAAGATGTTGTCTAGATATAAAATGTAAAATTCCAATAGAGGTATGTTACTTTTCAGACATGGAATTCATTTGTCTAAGGAATGATATCCTAAGACACCTCAAGAAGTTGAGTTTATGACACTAATTCCTATGCATCAGCAGTTGGAAGTTTGATGTATGTCATGTTGTGTACGCACCCCGACATATGCTATGTAGTTGGAATAGTCAACAGGTATCAGTCCAATCCTAGATATGATCATTGGACTGTTGTTAAGAATATGCTCAAGTATCTTTGGAGAATGAAGAACTATATGCTCGTGTATGGAACTAAGGATCTGATCCTTACTAGATACATTGTTTCTGATTTTCAGACCGATGTGAATTTTAGGAAATCAACTTCAAGATCAATATTCACTCTGAATGGAGGAGCTATAGTATGGAGAAGTATAAAGCAAATTTGTATTGCTGACTCCACCATGGAAGCGGAGTATGTAGCTGCATGTGAAGCAACTAAGAAGGCAGTATGGCTTAGAAAGTTCTTGATCGACATAGAAGTGGTTCTAAATATGCATCTGCCAATGACCCTCTATTGTGATAATAGTGGGGCAGTTGAAAATTCCAAAGAACAAAGAAGTCATAAGCGCGGAAAGTACATCAAGTGCAAGTACCATCTCATGAGGAAGATAGTATACCAAGGAGACATGATCGTCACGCGGATAGCCTCAGAAGACAATTTAGTTGATCCTTTTACAATGGCATTTCCAGCTAAAGTGTTTGAGGGTCACCTAGTGGGACTAGGACTACAAGATAGATAAATCTAGGACAAGTGGGAGAATTATTGGGTATCTAATGCCCTAGTTTATTGTACTTATTCTCTCATACTCAACATTATATATATTTGTATATATGTAAACCCACTGGAGTTTTAGTCCAAGTAGGAGCTTGTTGGATTGTATGTTCTAAAACTCGCAGTTTGGAAAATTAAACATATTCTATTTGTAATAAAATAGTTATTGAGGTTTATTCAATAAAACTGTTATTGGATTACATCCCGATTACTATTTAAGGACTGACTATTTCAAAGCGATGACCTAGGTAACTGACCTTAATCCTGAGCTGACTATGAATTTCTGTTTATTCAAGATTATTCTTAGATTTTCATGGATGAAGAATGGCTCAACAACGCCAGCTCAATAAGCCAACTATTTTAAGGGTAAGACTGGGTAGATAATTAGGGACATAGGGTGCAAGATGGAACTCACTCCTACCCATTTTAAGGGATAGTAGAGAGGTTATTCCCTTAAGTACTGACTCTGGGTCTTAAATAAGGGGCCCCACCCTCTCATTGGCTTGAGAAGGTTTGGTGATTGGATCACAAACCGATTGTTCATTAGAGGATCAGTGGGACTTAAGGAGCAAGATGTAATCTCTAGGGTAAAACAACTTTTGACCCAGCTGTTATTACGAACAACCTGTGAATGGTCGATTTACTGATTATGGTTAAATCAAGTGGACAGAAATATATCAACGGTGAGGGAAGTGTAATTACTGGGCTTTAGTGAAGTGACTCGGTAGTTAACGAATGTGGATTGATTTGATTTAAAGAGTTTAGCCAATTAATCTTAGATCGTTGGAGCCCATGATCTGTTGGTCCATTAGATCCCCTTACTAGTTCACAAACGGACTAAACCATAGAATAGCGTGATGAGAGAAATTGAAACATTCAAATTCGAATGAAGGAAACAGTAATCATATACGATACAATTATATGTTTAATTATTGAATTAAACAAAATTGGAGAATTAGATAATATTTAAATATGATTTAAATATTAATTACATGAATAGGGATTCATGTTTTAGGAATTGGTGATTTAATAAATTGATATTAGATATCAAATTTAATTAATTAAAATAGTTTAATTAAGTGATATTAATTTTATTAAAAAAAATAATCATTAGAATTAATTTTTTTCAATTTTTTCAATTTTTAAATTGGATTTCAAATTGATTTTTGTTTAAAAAAACAATTAAATTGATTTTTTAATTTCAAAATTTTAAGAATTGGTTTTAAAGTTGGAAAATAGATTTCATAGTGGAATTTTCTCACTAAGCCTTGACACATTGGGTGTCAAGTGACTATGGAATCAATTTTGCATGAAGGAGTTAAACAAGGATCAGTTGAATTGGCTGAGATTTTAGACATGCAAGCTGGGTTTTTGAGATAAAAAAAAGTTTTGTTTATTAAGACCATGCTTACTAGATCACTAAAATTGATGGAATTAGAGTGCTTAAGATCCTAATTGCTTCCGCTTGTTAATTGTCAACACTATCAGTCGCTTGGTTCATCCTCTAACCACGTCTTACTTCTGTAACACCCTAGGCTCAAGATTTGGAATTCAAATTCAACATCTTATTTTCCCCGGCATTCCCTTGCATCACCCCCAACCTGACACGTTATCCTCTTGTGCTTCCAAAGTTGAAGACTATCCCCACAAACCAACACTTGTCCTTTCACCATGCTTTGTCCTCACTCACATACATTCTAGGAAAACTTCCAGGAGATCACCCAACACGGGTTTGCTCTAAGCTAAGCATGACTAACTGTGGAGTTCCTATGATTAAGCCATCGAAAAGAAAGATGCACCTTATTGGTATAGGTAGTAACTGTTAATTATTTTAAGTCTTTCTTAACTATATTTTCATGCCTTCAGGATCCCTCTCATTCAGATATGGTATTGATTCATTCATATTCTCCTCCTAAACTCGAGTTATTACATAGCCCATAGCTAGAGAATAATGAATAATCTTCATTGATGTCAAAGTCATGAGTTACAATGTCAACTTTCAAAGAATGGACAAGTAAAGAAATAAAAGAACACTAAAGAATGACAAAGACAAATATTGGAAAAACAGAAACAATAACTCATTGGATCAAAATCTCACTCTAAATGGCTCTCTAAGATGGATTTAATCACTTTCAAGGGTAAATCCTCTCTCTATACACGATCTCGTAGGTAGAGAAGACCTAATAACTATAGTTCTTCAGAGGAACTCTCGTTCTTGAAGAATTTCTGGATGTAGCTTGTGAGATCTCTTCTAAAGAATTGAGTATTGATTAGAGAGACTTCCAATCCTTTATATACGTCAAAGTGGGTGAAGAGTGCCCGAAAATCATGTCCTAAACATTTTTCAATAAGCTTCAGAGTTGAAAACGGCTGTGGACCGAAAAATCAACAGGTTAACAACTAAGCACAATCTGACAAAATTAGGGTTTCAATGTGAGCGCATCGATCATTTGATATAGGCATATCACTATCCATTTTCTACCAAAAAACAATTAAAACCTCTCTAAAAGCTTATAAAAGCAGTTCAAAATAGTAAAAACTAACTTAAGAAGGTTAAAAGACACATGTTTGTTCATTTTATTCATTTTAGGCCATTTTGGGCCAAAATATCATACGAAGTTCTTTGTTTACTAAAGAAAAATAGAAAAATATATAGTCAAAATATGAACTTTGTGACATTTAGCAAGTAATAATAGAAAACGAACTCAATAAAAGCAAACAATGCTATGGAAATGCAAATTATAGTTACTTTTATTTTACATTATGACAGACTTTTTCTCCTTCTTTGGAGTATTTACACATTTGAATCCCTAAGAAAGACCTAGTTGATAATAAAAGGAAATAAAAACAAAACAGTAAATGAAGTGAAAAGCATATTAAAAGTAAAGAAAAGAGATATTGTTCTTTTTTTAGTTAATTATGCAGTGACATTGTCAGTTGACGCAAGATTAAACTCACATGCTTTTCGAGAAAGACATAATAAGAGTGGATCAGTTATTTGGCTCAACAAATATTAACTTGAGATAATCGAGAAAAAATTCTTGTTCACGATAATATAATCAATAGGGGAGTAGATGTTGAGCTTGGATACAATTTATTTTCTAATATTAGTAAACGGTACATCAGAGAAGGGTTAGTTCTGAATAAGGATACTTTAAATTTTAATCTTATTTAAGTTTTGATTTTTTAAACAATTTAGATCCCTATACTCTATTGACTAGATTCTACTTTATTTTAGTTTATAAATTTTTATTTGTCCAAATTATTTCTTATTACAATATAATTTTAATTTATAATATCAAATTTTTTATGGTTTAAAATACAGTTTTCGTCAAAAAAAATTTAACAATTTTGATCCTTATGCTTTAGATTCTATTTTATTTTAAGGTGTGTTTGGATTACATTTTCAAGTGTTTCATTTAAAAAATAGGTCATTTTGAAAGAAATTAGAGTGATTGACAACCATTCGAAACAATTTTTCAATTATATTTTAACCAATTTTTATTAAAAGTATTTAAATAAAAATAATTTTTTTTATGTCAATCCAAATGGACCCTTAATCTGATTTTTTTCACCATCCAAAAGTCTAGGAATTAAATTTAGTATCTGTTATTTCATTTTATTTTGTTAGATAGTCTTCTGCTTAATATTATAATTGTATTAGTACATCAAGTCATTTTATGATTTTTACTTAATTAAAAAGAAAAAAAATGTGGTTTTATCATTATTTGAAAATAAAAGAAACAAAATCAACCTATAAATTAACCACTAAATAAAAATCATAAAATTGTTTGAAAAAATCTATATCAGAAACTATAATCATGGTTTATTTATTTACAAATTGTTTAAAAAAAAATAGATAAAGTGTTTCGATTAGTATTATTTATTTAAATTTAGATTTTCTAAAAATATGGTAATAAACTGCTATGTTTTATAAAAAAAAGTTGAAGTATGATCTAATAATTTATCAAAACTGAAATTATCATTTATTATTGGAAAATTGTGCCAAAACAGTAAATTTAGTCAAAATAAATAAATATATGACAAATTGTAACCGATTAGGTTTATAAAATTTTATATATTATAAATTCTCTTTCTTCTAGTCGCCGCTTTTTTCCTTCCTTTCTTCTTTCTCTTTTTCTTCTTTTCTTACCTTTTCTTTCTTCCTTCTTCTATACGGTTAGTTTCCTTCTTACTTTTTTTGTTGGGTCTGATTTTCTCTTAGTTCTCTAATTTCTAATCTCAACGTGTGTGAGGTGGATGGAGAGAGAGATACGCAAAGAGAGAGAAAATAGGGATTGAGATGGAAAAAGACATCGTTTGGCGAACGGTGTTGGAGTGTCAGTGATGGGCGGTGGATGGCATGTGCAAACACTACAAGAAAAAAGAACTCTCCCGACGCCTAAAATAACCGTCGGAATATCGATCGTCAGGAGAGAGACCATCTCTTGAAGAAGTAAGAAGGGTGTCGGGAGTTCGGACTGACTCCCGACGGGCATAGTTAAGCGTCGGGAGTTCTTTAGAACTCCTGACGAATTATTTAATGTGTCGGGAGTTCTTGTAGAAGTCCCGAGGGTCTATGGGAGAGCATTGGGAGTTCCCATTTAAATTCTAGCCCCTCGTCTTCTTCCCAAAATATGCTCATTTTCTCCCTTCTTAACCCTAGCACAGTAGCGAAAATCGTCTGTCGCTTCCCCAAATCTTCATCCTTCGTCCGATCTATTGAGGTTGATGCCCTAAATCTCGTAGGATCCTATAGTTCGTAAACCTTGTATGAACAAACTTGTATGTTATTAATAATATTTGATATTTTATTCACTTTGTCTATGAAATATGTGATATTTTAGTTGCATTAACCACAAAGTAATAAACTAATATCCAAGGTTATTGTTGTAACGTAAACATGCATGTAGGGACATACACGTAGATCATGTTTAAGTGATAACCTAAATGGTCTGTAGTATATGGATAAGGCTGGGTACCTTATCCTGGTAACACTATGAGTATGGCCCACTTTGTAGATGTTACAAATGTTGTAAAGTGCTATAAATGATCCGATCCTGATCATTCACGTATTAGACAAACGAGCAGAGATACTCTATACAAAGAAGTTTGTATAAGACCGGACCACGAAATGTTTAGTCTCACTATATAACACCATTCATAATAGAGACTTTCATTTCACTAGGATGACTGATGCGTGGTTTTATGATGTGGAATTGTGAAGGAAATGTGATGATGAAAATGCGTTGAGAACTCAAGTTTTCTCAGCAAAATCCAAGTGTAAACCCCACAGAGTCTTCTGGTAAGTCCAGGGTTGAACTCAGGGACTTGGGAAAACAGGTTGCGGTGGTAATTTTTAGGAAAACTTTGCGATAACCAAATAAATCAATAGTTGTTGAGGTTGTTGTTTGCAGTAATGAAAAATAAACAAATGCGGTGGAGTTTGAAAAGAATTGAATAAATGGAAGATGCGATGAGTATGCGGTGAACGGGTTGAGAAAAGTTTCGACTAACACTTCCTAGGATGCGTTCATGCTATACGATCATGCAACATGCATACAACAGTAAACCACCTCTCGGTGCGAATGCCACGGCTTCTAAGGGTATAACGCATGCGATATATGCAATAAGTCTATAGGACCTACACATAAGCCTCTATTCTTATTTATGCAATGACAAAATGACACACACACAAATAAGGTGACCACATAATATCATTCCTATCTCTAGGATGCATGCAATGCAGGTTGATAAACATAACTTATCTCTAAGTCCCTATCTCTTGTATATGCAGTTCTAATCAGGTTTTTTCTTTAGACTCTCTCTCGAGTAGCTCTAAAGGGGTGTTGGGCACAGCATAACACAAGATAATTGCAAGCAATGAACATCCTAGGTCATGTTAGCTTAGTTCTTCTCAACCCATTCGACAAGTTTAGCTATTCATGTGTGCTAAGAGAGTGAAAAGATGTAGAATAAGAACTTCCATTGTATAAATATAAAGATGAAGTACAAAATAACAATTCAAGGATAGAATAAAGAGTCTGGTGGTAATCTCTTGCGTCCCAGGCTTTTACACTGGCTTTTCTACTCGTGTTCAAAAGATAATCTCGCTCTCGCGAGAGTCGGCCCGCTCTCTACTTTTACACCCTGGGTTCTCTCTTGAGTTGCCCTGAGCGATCTTCCGGTGCCTCTACTCTTCCCTTACTCCGCCTTAAAAATAAAAGGAAACTATGAACACGGCTAAAGCTCCTAAGTTGGTGAACAAATGAATTCGTTAACTGGTGGAACCCCTTTTCTGAAGGATGCCTCTGGTATTTATAGAGCTTCTGGGTGAAGGCGGCTTCTCTCTTATGATTGCACAGATGGGATCGCTTTAATTCCCTGACTGATGCGCCAAATATTTGTCACCGAAAAGCTGAATGTACTTGTTATTGTTAGCGGTTGTCAGTTTAATTCGGATTGGACCGTCATCAGCTTTTTATCCCATCACAATTAATTATGTCTTTCACCCAGATGCGCCTACTAAGTTGCACCGACCAAGTTACGGCAATCTTTCTTGAGAAAATGTTTGCAAACACAATCACCGTAAAGCCTTGCGGTAATGCTATGCTCGACCATGATTTACTATTATCACAATTTCCGCCTTGCGTCAACGCATATTCTGCATAAAATACAAAAATCAACTGTTCTTATGCGATGAACGCATGCGACCGCAATGTAATAAATTTAATGCTTTTTGGACGCAATCTAACACATTTTATCAATGCAAGCCAGCATTGTTTAAGAGCACTATGATAACGTGCATTTCTGCCCGTTATCACACCCCCAAATTTAAACAATGCTTGTTCTCAAGCATAAGCTAAAGATTTCCTTTAGCAAGTCGACCGCAATGTTCTTTTCCTAGATTTCTCAAGGATACTTCGTTCAAATCCTATATATCAAAGTTTCCTTAAGTCTTATTCAAGTCTCCTCTTAAAATATTTCTAAGACCTACGGACCACAAGCTTAACTCTCAAAAGAACTTTACTAAATTCTTGGATATCGCATGATTTATTTTAAAAATAAAACTTTTCCACCGGGGTGCCAAATGATTTTATCCTTGCATATTTCTTGACATTATTTTTTTTTCCGACCATGTGCTAATCCAAGTGCCTTGCCTTCATTTTAGCCTGCCCCCACGTGTGTCATGCAGACATCCAACTACGAGCAATGCGTTCTTCCTCAGACTAAACTCATACCTACTTGGCAGTGGAGTTACAATTATTTATTTATGCGTTGATCCTGACGACTTACTTTCGTTTTGGCTTGGCCCCACGTGTTTCATGCGGACATCCAACTACGGGTAAGTGACCTTCAACTTAACTCTTATCAACATGGGTTCCCCATTACGTTGACAGTGGAGTTGTTATTCTAAAAAAAAAAATCTTAGAATAGCAAGGTCGAAAATAAATACCTCACCCCCAAATTTAAAATGCAGCAATGTCCTCATTGCCAAAAGATTGAAAGAAGTCATGCAATGTTCTTAGAAAGCTTCATAAAGAGAGTTTGAAAGAAAGCTAACGGACACCTAACTTCTAAAAATACTTCATGAGGTGACTATCTTAAGATTAAGTTGACTTTAGTATAGACGAAAGAAATAGAAGTATGTTTTTCATCATTGAAATCATAATTGGCAAAGGGACAGCATGCGGTAACTTACTAAATTTATCCATGTCGAATGATGTGGTAACAAAGAGGATACAGTGATAAAAATTTTAAAACTAAAATGCGATGCGGTAGTGCGAAATTTGAAAAAAAAGTGAAGGAAGAATACAACCCCCAAATTTGCGTTGTCGCCCGCATTGTGTATTGATGCATCCTTCTTTGCTACGATCTATCTTCTTTGGTGATGGAATGAGATAAGTTGCTTCTTCGTGTAACACCTCCGCAATCCAGCGCCTCAATTGTTACAAGAAAAATAGAGAGAGGTTCAAATGATTTTAAACAAAACAAAATTCTTTTACCGAAATCGTTCAACACGATCGCTCTTTTTTTTGTGTAGATAAATAATCAATAACAACAAAGTAATTTTGATAATAGATAATAACGAGTATGATGAAAGTTCATGAAGTAATGATGCAGGAAAAGGATATTCAAAAGGATTGTGTCCCTGATGAGGTTGAGTTATATCGTAACTCAGGGACTGCTTATTCTAAGCTGGTCTTTTCACGTCCATGGTGGCTTTTCTTTCTTTTATTTGTCTTCTGGGATCTAGACTGCCTTAATCCGGAGCTTTTCCCCATGAATGTTCATTACGATCTCCCTTTTGCACACATCAATTTGAGCACGACCGATCGAAAGGAAAGGTCGTCCCAATATGATGGGCGCATCTTCATCCGTTTTATAATCCAAAATGAGAAAGTCTGCCGACAAGATAAATTTATCAATTGAGATTGTGGCATATTTCAACTCTCCTTCAGGATGTATTTAGGATCTGTCCATAAGTAGGAGAGTCTCTGTCGTGGGCGTGAGTGTGCCAATACTCAATCATTGGAATATTGATAATGGCATTATGTTTATGCTTGCCCCAAGATTGCATATCGCTGGCCACTGTAGACCCCTCCAATGGAGCATGGTATCGTAAAGATTCCTGGGTCACCTATTTTTGGTGGGATCATAACATTTTGCGCTGCAGTCACTATTGCGATCTTTTCTTCATGATTTTGTTTCTCTTTCAGTCTTTGCAGAGTTACTGGTGGTTGGACTTCTTCTGTCTCAAGATCTAGAGGCTTGAGGGTGGACGCAACTTCAGGGTCCATTTTCTTGGGCTTTTTCGAACTATAGATCAACGGGTCCTCAGTTGTCACCGCATTCAAGGTGGCCGCAATGGGCTCCTCCCCTACTTCCACAGTCATGTTGTCGCTTAGCAAGGAGACTGCTAAACATTGTTCCTTCCCGGTACCCCCAGCTTGGTGAGGGAGCTCAGTTGAGCTCGGCAACGCTCCTTGCGGTCTATTTTTCAGCTCGTCTGCAGTTTGTCCTATTTGAAACTCTAGATTCTAAATGGATGTTGCTTGATTCTGAAGCACTGATTCGTTTTTCTCAATGTACTACTTCCACAAGCTCTCTAAGGACGAGGATTGCGGTGGTTGTGACTACTAGCTTGATTGCTCGTCTGACCGTCATTTCGTGGGAAAAATCAGGGTGACCCTCCTTTTTGTGCCACAGATTGAAAGCTTTGTTGTTGATTTTTCCATGCGAAATTTGGGTGGTTTCTTCACCCGGGGTTGTATGTATCAAAGTAGGGATTATTTCTCATGAAGCATATTGACTGCGGGTTTGCTGGGCATTCTTCCATCGAGTGAGCATCTCCACAAATGACACAACTTGCGGTCGTTTGAGAAATTGCGATGACCTGCCCTTTCTTCGCTCCCGTGTTATTAATTGCGATGCCTTGTATCAAACTCATCATCGCAATTATTTGATTTTGCAAGGATGTGATGGCCCCGTTGTTTGCGTCATTATCTTTTATTCTTAATCTCTGATCGCTTTTCCGCCAATCCTCGTGATTTTTGAAAATGCAATCAAGTATACTCTTTGCCTTCTCATATGTTTTGTCTAGCAGACCACTAGCAGCTACCGCATTGGCAGCGGTCTGCGAAGAAGGATTCAATCCTTGGTAAAAATTCTCCATTTGCAGGCAGTCTGGTAAGCCATTATGTGGACAGTCTCTTACTAGCTGCTTGAACCTCACTCGGGCATCTCTGAGCGATTCGTCATCTTCTTATTCAAAATTTTTTATTAATTTCCTTCTTCTAGCATTCTCGGTTGGTGGGAAATACTTCTTCATAAACTTTTCTACCACCTGTTCCCACGAAGTTATCTCCCCTGGTTCGAGAGAATATGCCCATTTTCTTGCTTGATCGCATGAGGAAAATGGGAACAGAGTGAGTCGAACTTCCTCGGTGGAGATATTCGGGAACAAAAAAGTGTTGCAGATTTCTATGAAGCTTCGGAGGTGGGGGTGCGGGTCTTCTCCACACCTTCCTCCAAACTGCTCAGCAGCTTGGATCATCTGCAACATTACCAGCTTCATTTCAAACCTCGATCCATCTAACTTTGGCCTCATGATTCCTGGAGAGAAATCATAGAGGTTAGGCGACGCATAGTCCCGAATGGGTCTATTGCGGTCATTCGCCAGAAGGATGGGGTTGGCCATTATATTATTCGCGTTAGCGGCTCTTGCTTTCGGTTGCTTCGCCATTATTGGTGTTCTCTCTTGTTATTGGCAGTTGTCTCTTAATCTGCATCGAAATGTTCTCTCAATCTCTGGGTCGTAATTCGCCAGAGATTGAGAGTCTGCAAAGAAATCAGAAAAATCACCGTTAGCACACTATTTTGTCGAAGTCCCTAGCAACGGTGCAAAAAACTTGATGCGTGGTTTTATGATGTGGAATTGTGGAGGAAATGCGATGATGAAAATGCGTTGAGCACTCAAGTTTTCTCAGCGGAATCCAAGTGTAAACCCCACTGAGTTTCCTGGTAAGTCCAGGGTCGAACTCAGGGACTTAGGAAAATAGGTTGCGGTGGTAATTTTTAGGAAAACTTTGCGGTAACCAAATAAATCAATAGTTGTTGAGGTTTTTGTTTGCGGTAATGAAAAATAAACAAATGCGGCAGAGTTTAAAAAGAGTTGAATAAACGAAAGATGCGATGAGTATACGGTGAACGGGTTGAGAAAAGCTTTGGCTAACACTTCCTAGGATGCGTTCATGCTATGCAATCATGCAACATATATACAACAGTAAACCACCTCTCGATGCAAATGCCACGGCTTCTAAGGCTAGAACACATGCGATATATGTGATAAGTCTATAGGACCTACACATAAGCCTCTATTCTTATTTATGCGATGACAAAATGACACACACACAAATAAGGCGACCACATAATATCATTCCTATCTCTAGGATGCATGCGATGTACGTTAACAAACAGAGCTTATCTCTAAGTCCCTATCTCTTGTTTATGCAATTCTAATCTTGCTCTCTCGAGTCTAGTTTCTAACCTAGCTCTCTCAAGTCTTAGGTTCTTTCTTTAAGCTTTCTCTTGTGTAGCTCTAAAGGGGTTGGGCACAGCATAACACAAGATAATCGCAAGCAATGAACATCCTAGGTCATGTTAGCTTAGTTCTTTTCAACCCATTCGACAAGTTTAGCTATTCATACGTGCTAAGAGAGTGAAAAGATGTAGAATAAGAACTTCCATTGTATAAATATAAAGATGAAGTACAAAATAACAATGCAAGGATAGAATAAAGAGCCTGGTAGCAATCTCTTGCATCCCAGGCTTGTACACTGTCTTTTCTACTCGAGTTCAAAAGATAATCTCGCTCTCATGAGAGTCGGCCCACTCTCTGCTTTTACGCCCCGGGTTCTCTCTTGAGTTTCCCTGAGTGATCTTCCGGTGCCTCTACTCTTCCCTTTCTCCACTTTAAAAATAAAAGTAAACTATGAACACGGCTAAAGCTCCTAAGTTAGTGAACAGGTGAATTCGTTAACTGGTGTAACCCCTTTACTGAAGGATGCCTCTGGTATTTATAGAGCTTTGGGGTGAAGGCGGATTCTCTTTTATGATAGCACAGATGGGATGGCTTTAATTCCCTGACTGATGAACCAAATATTTGTCACTCAAAAGCTAAATGTACTTGTTATCATTAGCGGTTGTCAGCTTAATTCGGATTCGACCGTCATTAGCTTTTTATCCTATCGCGATTAATTATGCCTTTCACCCAGATGTGCCCACCAAGTTATGCCGACCAAGTTGCGGCTATCCTTATTGAACAAATGTTTGCAAACACAATCACCACAAATCCTTGCGGTAATGCTGCGCTCGACCAATGATTTCCTATGATCGCAATTTCCACCTTGCGTCAATGCATATTCTGCATAAAAATACAAAAATCAACTGTTTCCTATGCGATGAACGCATGCGAACGCAATGTAATAAACTTAATGCTTTTTGGACACAATCTAACACATTTTATCAACCCAAGCCAGCATTGTTTAAGAACTTAGCACTATGATAACGTGCATTTCTGCCCGTTATCAATGACCATAGGTAACATGGCTTTAATCCTGAGTGAGTTGTGAGCTCCTACCTATGAGGGCGGTCCTTTGATTTTATGAGTGAGAGTGGTCAGATCGCCGACTCAACAAGCTTACCATTTTGGGGATTCATCTGATTGAGGAGCTAGAAACTCAACTACACAAGATGGAATTCACTCCTTCCCCGAAAGCAGGGGTAAATAGATAAATTACTCCCTAAAGGGCTGATTCTGGGTCTTGAACAATGTGGCGTCACACTCTCTTCTGGCTTGAGAGGGGTTTAGTCATAGTGGAACTATGATCTATTGTTCATTAGAGGAATCAGTGGTACTTAAGGAATTAGATGTAACTACAAGGGCAAAATCATAATTTGACCCAATTGTACTTATGAGCAATTTTTGAAGGGTCATCGTACTGTTGATTGGTTATATCTAATGCCACAAAAATATATTGATGCGTTATTTTATGCGGTGAAATAATGAAAGGAATTGCGGTGATGGAAAATGCGTTGTGCAACAAGTTTTCCCAGCAAGACCCAAGTATAATCCTACTGAGTTTCCTGGTAAGCCCAAAATCGAACTCAATGACTAAGGAAAATAATATGCGACAATAATTTTTAGATTACTTTGCGGTAACCAATAAATCAAAGAGTTGTTGGGTTGTTGTTTACAATATAAATGTATACGACGGAGTTAAGAAAAGAGTTAATGGTACGAAAGATGCGATGAATATGCAGGGAACTGGTTGAGAAGGGGTTCAGTTAACACTTCCTATGATTGCATTCATGTTATGCGATCATGCTACACACATACAATAGCAAATCATCTCTCAATGCAAATGCTACAGCTTCTAGTTTTAGAACGCATGCAATATATGCGATGATGTCTATAGGACCTACACATAAGCCTATATTCTTGTCTATGCGATGACAATTGACACTCACACATACAAGGTGACCGCATAATACCATAACCTATCTCTAGGGTGCATGCGATGCATGTTGACAAACAGAGCTTATCTGTAAGTCTCTATCTCTTACTTATGCAGATCCAATCTTCCTCTCTCGAGTCTAGATTCTAACCTAGCTCTCTCAAGTCTTAGGTTATTTCTTTAGACTCTCTCCCGAGTGGCTCTAAAGGGTGATGGGCGCAACATAAGACAAGATGATCGCATGCAATGAAAATCCTAGGTCATGTTAGCTAAGTTCTTCTCAACCCATTCGATAGATTTAGCTACTCATGCGTGCTTTTAAGAGAGTGAACAGATGTAGATAAGCAAGTTCTATTTTATAGATATATAATTGAAATACAGAATAACAATGTGGAATAAGAATAAAGAGTCTGGTAGCAATCTTTTGCTTCCCAAGGCTTTTACACTGTTCTTCTCAACTCTGCTCAAAGGATAATCTTGCTCTCGCAAGAGTCAGCCCTCTCTCTGTTTTTCCATGCCTCCTGGGTTCTCTCTCGAGCTGACCAGAGCAATCTTCCGGCGTCTCTTCCCTTCTCTCGCTCCACCTTCTCAATATATGGAAACTACGAACAAGGCTACTTCTATCTATGGAGAAAATTATCTAACTGAACGAACTCCTTCACTGAAGGTGGCCTTTGGTATTTATAAAGCTTCGGGGTGAAAGGCTTTTTCTCTCTTATGATTGCACTGATGGGATGGCATTAATTCTCTGTCTGATGCGCCGAATATTTGTCACTGAAAAGTTGAGTGTACTTGCTACAGTAAATCGTTAACGGCATGTCAACTTAATTCGGAATCAACAGTCATCATCTTTCTGTCCTATCGTGATTAATTACGCTTTTCACCTAGATGCAACGACCAATATGCGCCGACTCTATGCGGCAACCTTCTTGAGCAGATATTCGCGAGCGCAAATGATCGCATAGCCTTGCGTTAATGTAATCTCTTAATGTGCTCGGCTTTTGATTTCTTTGGATCGCATTTTCCGCCTTGCGTCAATGCATATTCTGCACAAAAATACATAAGTTAACTGTTTTAATGCGATAGACACATGCAACGTAATATTGTAAACTTAATGCTTTTGGATGCAATATTCTATATTTTTATTAACGCAATCCTGCATTGTTTTATAACTTTGCGCTGTAATAACGTGCATTTCTTCCCGTTATCACACCCCCAAATTTAAACAATGCTTGTCCTCAACCATAAGCTAAAGATTTCTTTTAGAAAGTCGACCGCCTTATTCAAATCCTATACACCAAAATTACCTTAATTCATATCCAAGTCTCTTCTTAAAATATTTCTAAAATTAAGGGACCGTAAATTTAACCTTCAAAAAGACTTTACTAGATTCCAGGACGTCGCATGATTTATTTCAAAAACTTTTACACTGGGGTGTTAAATGATTTTTTTTTATCCTTGTGTATTTTAGACATTATTTTTTTCTGACCTTCCACTGATTCAAGTTCCTCGCCTTCGTTTTGGCTTGCCCCCACGTGTGTCATGTGGACATCCAACTACGAGCAAGGTGCTCATTCTCAGACTAAACTCATGCCCATTTGGAAACGAAGTTGCGATCATTTATTTATGTGTCGATCACGATTCCTACCTTCGTTTTGGCTTGCCCCCATGTGTGTCATGTGGACATCCAACTACGAGTATGATCCAATCGCAACATTAAATTATTTTTTTTTAAGCAAGGCTAAAAATAGCAAGGTCAAAAAATGAGTACCGCACCCCCAAATTTAAAATGCGACAATGTCCTCACTGCTAAAAGATTGAAAGAAGTCATGTGATGTTCTTAGGAAATTTCGTAAAGGGCCAGTTTGAAAGAAAGCTAGCAGACCACTAACTTCTAGAAATATTTCATGAGGTGACTGTCCTAAAATTAAGTTGACTCTAGTGTGTACGAAAAGATAGAAGCATGCGTTTCATCATTGAAATCATAATTGGCAAAGAGAAATCATGTGGTGACTTACTAAATTGATCAATGTTAAATGATTGCGGCAACTAAAGAGGATGTGGTGATAAAATTTTCGAAATTAAAATGCGATGCGATAGTGCAAAATTTGGAATAAAGTCAAGGAAAGATACAACCCCCAAATTTGCATTGTCGCCCGTATTATATATTGATGCATCCTGCTTTGCGGCAATCCACTTTCTTTTGATTGCAGTGACGAAATGAAGTAGTTGCATCTTCATGTAGCGCTTCGTCAATCGTTCACCTCGATCACTGTAAGAAAAACATTGAAAGGGTCAAATAATAATAAAAAAAAAAGTTAACATAACCGCCTTTTTTTTTTTAGATAAACGAAAAAACGAAATAACATAAAGGTAGTGAGAGTTCATGAATCATCAATAAGAAAAGGATATCCAAAAAGACTTGCGCCCCATATGATTTTTTGTCGCATGCCATCGCAGGGGCTACTCGATTTTTTTCTTCATTCCGGCTAAATTTTATTAAAAAAAAAGAATCGAAATTCTTAATCAAAGTAGGGTTTCTCTGAATTTGAAAGTTATCACTTAGTAGGTTTCCATACCAAGGCTCAATCTAATTAAGTCCGTAGCGTCTACTGATTTCGCCATATCCCCCTCTTTTAAGATTAGTATCGCATTATGATATCTTTCCCTGTTTTCTTTCATTTGTATTATACTGGAACCACAAAAGTCATTAGAATACCGATTCCTCTATTGAAAAGTGTTTCCTCCTATTGGATTTCTTGTGTATCTTCTTTCATCTCTCTCTATTGGAGACCCGTATTTGGTCCGATCCAAAATGATTCTATCATTTCTGTATTTCTCAGGTCTACGGAGGCGACCTTGCGATGCTAGTCTTCTCTGCGATATACTTTCACTCGTTGCCCATTAACTTTGAATATGTTGGTCCCGTCGTCATTGGATAACTCTACCGCGTCATGCAGGAATACCTCTCTGACTATGAAGGGTCCGGACCAACGTGACTTTAACTTTTCAGGGAAGAGTCGTAGCCTTGAATTAAATAGTAAGACCTTTTGCCCGACTTGGAGGTTTTTTCCGCATAATTGTTTGTCGTGCCAGCGCTTTACGCACTCTTTGTAAATCTTTGCGTTCTTATATGCGTTAATTCTCCATTCCTCCAGCTCGATCAATTGGAGTTTTATTGCTTCCCCTACTACCTTTAAGTCGAAGTTAAGCTTTTTCACCGCCCACAGCGCTTTGTGCTCCAGCTCAAGTGGTAAATGACATGATTTACCAAACACCAACGCATCCGAAGACATGCCTATAGGTATCTTATAGGCGGTCATGTATGCCCACAGTGCATCGTCCAGCTTTGTTGCCCAATCCTTTCGTGAAGGCCTTACTACCTTCTCCAGTATCAGCTTGATCTCCCGATTGGACACTTCAGCCTGACAATTCGTCTGTGGATGGTATGCGATAGCCACTTTATGGAGGATATTATATTTGCGCAGCAATTCTTTGACAGTGTGATTGAAAAAGTGGGAGCCTTTGTCACTTATTATGGCACGTAGAGTGTCAAAACGAGTGAAAATGTTTTTCTTCAAGAATTTGGAGACTACTGTCGCATCGCTTGCGGTGCATGCTACTGCTTCTACCCACTTGGAAACGTAGTCAATGGCTAACAGAATATACTTGCAACCATTCGAAGGTAGAAATGGTCCCATGAAATCAATGCCCCAGACGTTGAACAATTCCAGTTCTAAAATGTTGTTCATGGACATCGCATGTTTCCATGAAATATTACCCGTGTGCGGCATCGGTCACACTTCATCGCGTAGTCTCTTACATCCTTAAATAGTTTATATTGTATATGATGCAATATTAAAACTATAGGTTATAAATATAATATGATAAGTTGGTTATCATATTTATTTATATTATTTATTATTTTGGATAATTAATCTCTTTTTCTCTCTAACCACCTTAGTTGGTGGTTAAGTAGTTTTTGTGGTAAATGGAATAAATAAAATATGATTTTAATTTTTCCATAACTAATCTATACAAAATTGCAGAGAATATACGATATACTCTTTACACTACATGATTCAGCAGAAGTTATACGATAGTTCTTCCTCAATCATCTTCCTCTTCAAAACTCTCAAACTCATTCCTAATCAAAATAGTCCGATCCCACAACTTTTGGGTTCTCACCTGGAGTATACCAAGGAATCTAAGTGGTTGTGTCTACCTTTCGGTTCGTGATTTTCTTGAAGAGGGTCTTCAAGTTCTTGTTGTTGTTTGGAGAGTTCGTTACTGTTCGAGCATTGTACGAGAAGAAGTGTTCTTCAAAGGTATAATTACTTGAACCCTTTTTACTGTTTAAAAAGCATGTTGTAATTTTACTTAGAATGCATAATCTGTATGTTTGCTGTAAATTTATGTTTTCAATCAAAATGGAATTTGGACGATCCGCTTCTACTCATGGATCTCTTGTAAATCGAGTTCCTTCACGATCATTGTCCGCACGCTCATTCATCCGTCCAGCCAACCCAACTTCCATTCGTCCGCATGTTCGTTCATCCATCCGGCCAACCCAACTTCTATTCGTCCACGCGCTCGTTCGTCTAATGAAGGTTTATAACTTTCACTTGATTTCTTTAAATGATGAGGATATTTTGTTAAATGATCACTTCCATTCATCCACGCACTCGATTCACTAGGATATCAGAGCGAGAGAGAGACAATCTTGAGCCTTTGCTCGTCTCTGAGGTGTTAATACAAGTAGACCTCACCAATGAAAGCTACTGCCGCTGCTTCTATTGGTGTTTTTTGGATTCGTCGTCGAGTTACATTTCTGGTGAATCGAACCCTTGGTCGGTTCTATCACTGCCCATTTTCTCATCGCTGAGTTGCCTGGGAGTTTCAGGAAAAGAGTTGTTCTTGAAGATCATAGAACTGAATCGTTGTGGCGACAGAAAGTTGAACCCGTCGATCCCGAAGCCGTTTCGAGTAGTGCTATCCATGAAGAGTATTTTTTTAAAATGATTATCTCCCAACGATGCCAATACTAACGTCGGGAGTTCCAATAACTCTCGACGCTTTATATACCGCGTCAGGTGGTATATGTTTCCGCGTCGGGAGTTCCTCTCTCGACCAAACTCCCAACTACTAGTTTGTTGTCGAAAATGGATCTCCCAACGCGTTTTTTTTATCAGATTTCAACGATTTCTAGCATCGAAAAAGAGGTGTTTTCTTTTAGTAAAAGAAAATGTCCGTTCGACCACTGGCGACAATACTATTTGTAGAGGGAGAAAGACCCCGATTGAGGGAGATGAAGAGAGAGGAAATGTTTAAATTTTGGTGTGAACTAGGGTTGATAGTATGTTAGGGGGCACAAGAATATTGATAAATAATTATTGCAATTAGTGACAGAAACTATTATTGATAGAAAGACATTAGTGATAGATGTTATCACAAACGAATAGAATGTTATCATGATAGAGGTTATATTTTTTTAAAAAAAATATCAGTGATAGAAGCTATCACTATAATAGCATATTATCAGTGCTAGAAGTTATAATTGATGTCATTGATAACCACGATTTTGAAATCAACGATGAAACAAGGTGGAGACACTATGTTGCCTATAATTTCTAAAAGAAAAATCATAACAAACTACAAAAGCTATTAAATATAGCACATTTCTCAAATCGAAAGTTCCTATCAGCGATAGCTTTCGATTTAAGAAATATGCTATCAGTTACTATCGCTGATAGCTGCTATCAGTGATAGCTACTATCAGTGATAGCTTTCAATTTGAAAACATCAAGAAGAAGTGCACGAACAGTGGATGGGCCATGGACTTTTTAGTCTTTTACCAATTTTTGTTCTATGTTTGCAATTACTTTTTCCTTGTTCTAAAAAATATATATAAGGTGATGACTAGATGCAAGCAACCCTTTATTATTTGATAAAAAGGGAAAAATAAATCAATTTTTTATGACTCATGGTTTGTACCTAGGTATGTAGACAAACAAAAAATATCACCACAGCCAATACGCCAAACATGTACTGCTGTAAGAATAGAGACATGTTTTATATGAACCATTTCATTTGCTATCAAAATCTATTTACCTCATTAGCTTCCCATTAGTTTTTTTAGCATGTGCAGTGAATACATCTCTCGAAAAGATGAATTCCATAAAAGACAAAAGAGTTACATGTTTTACTAAATATTTTCAAGACTACTTATTTTGTCTAATATATTTTTTTAAAAGTTACAATATCCTTCCTATTAATCAGCCTTTAAAGATTAGGGTTTCTTCAAAACTTGATGGGCAAGCAAATCATCAAGTAGTATTGGAGTTCAAATCGTAAGAAATTCTTTCTAAAAATGGTCAAATTTATTATAAATATTATAGAAAATAGATGTCCATTAGATGCTCATGCTTAGTGTCCATTGACCATATGTCATGTTCCAATTTTTCCAAAGTGTTGTTCATGTGTTTTATAGTTGTTCATGTGTTTTGTAAATACTCATTATTAATGTCCATGTAATCCACCTCCTACTTGCCAAATTGCTTATAAATAGTGGCATTTTGTAGGTTTTGAAAGACACACACATTGGATAAATTCCAAAAGTTTGGAGAAAGTGGAGAAACCCATAGTTTGTTATTTTATTTACTTTTATTACTAATTTTATTGTATATATTTATATTATTATATTTAATTTATTTTAATATTATATTTTATTGCTATTGGTGTTCCCGTTGTGCTCCTCAAATTCATAACACGTTATCAGCATGAACTCTTATCGTTTTTCTCGCTAAAGGTAGGTCCTAAAGGTATGTTGGTTTTTCTCTCTTCGTTATAATTAATAAATTTAATGTTATTTTGTATATTTAATATCTATTAAATTTCTAACATAAATACAATATTTTATGATAGTATTGCCATGAAAAATCTCACAAAATTAGAATTTGTCGCCCTTGATATTAACGACAATAATTATTTGTCATGGGTGCTTGATGTCGAAATCCACCTAAATGCTATGAATCTTAGAGGGACTATTAAAGGAGGAAATACAACATCCAGTCAAGACAAAGCAAAAACTATGATTTTTCTTCGTCGTCATCTCCATGAGGGACTGAAAATAGAGTATCTTATAATAAAAAAATCCTTGTATCTTGTGGAAAAATTTGAAAGTGAGGTATGATCATAAAAAAAATAGTATTCTTCCCTAGGCTCGTTATGGGTGGATAAACTTGAAGCTATAGGATTTCAAATCAGTAAGTGATTACAACTTCATATTAATTAAAATGAGTTTGAAATTGTTATTATGCAGAGAGAAAATTACCGATGTTGATATGTTAGATAAGACATTTTCTTCATTTCATGTCTTGAATATGCTCCTACTGTAGCAATATCGAGAGAAAGGTTTTAAACAGTGTTTTGAATTAATTTAATGTCTTCTCATAGCCAAACAAAATAACGAGTTATTAATGAAAATCATGAATCTCGACCAACCGAAATAACATCATTCCCTGAAGTGAATGTTGTGAATTTTAATTGTGACGCCTCAAACTTTAACAAAAAAAAAAAAAAAGAAAAAGAAAAAAGAGGAAAGAAATCGTTGGTTAATTTGGGAAAAGAAAGAGGGAATTAGTGTGAAACCCGGATTTCCATTATTCCTACTTAAACAGGTGGCTAAGGAAATTAACTAAGTGAGAGTTAAATCCTATGTTAAAGTGAAGGAAATTTCTAAGTGTTGAATAGATTTTCCTTGAGTAACTTTGAGTTAAGCTTAAATTGATGAAAATTGACTAAGTGTTACCCCATGCGTTGGCCATAAAATCTTGGAGAGATTACTTGGGCCAAGGGAGAAGTTGAAGAGGGAATGATGCATGCCTTGGAGGTTAGACCAATGCATTAGGCTAAATGGATGCGTTGGAGGGTGGTATGCGGTTGAAGGAAGGCAGCCGAGGGTGATGCATAAAGGTGGTACGCGGGCATGTGAGGATGCATGGGGTAAGCTAGGACGCGAGGCAAGGCAGGCGCTGGAGGGTGGCATGTGTCAATGCACAGCGCCCATGCCAAGCACCTATGCGTCGACGCCAGCGGTGCCAAGTGCCTATGCGTCGATGCGGCCAAGCGAGTCATGGTAAGTCGATGCGACCAAGCGCCTATGCGTCGATGCAGCCGAGCGAGGCCATACATTGGTGTCGTGCGACCTTGCTATGCATTGAAGTTTGACGATGGCTTGCACGATGGATATGTTGGACCATGGCCATGTGATGAGCTAGGTTGGACGCATGGTGGTTGGCTCTTGCGATGACTGAGTAAGATGGATACACGCATATGAAAGATGGATGCATTCAAGGACGTCATCCGGACATGTGGCATATTAGGAGGAATTCTTAAGCCTTAAGTAAAAGAGGTGGATTCATAAGAATACATGCAAAGTTGAGGGCTATGCGTTGATGAAAGGAGAAGAAGACACCTTGGCTTGCACTGATGTAAGAATGCGTTGATGGTGTGAAGAAAAGACACTTGGACATGCAACCAAGTAGGAGGTGTCGGTCGTGGAGCAATCTTGGACGCCTATAAATAGGGCCAAGGACTTCAGATGAGAACTAAAATTTTCTTCAAAGGACATAAAGAAGAGTGTGTGAGGACTAATTGGGAGAAGATTATGCGTTGATGGAAGAATGCATGCGTTGGTAGCAAGACCATGCATTGGTCAAGAAGTTCCAAGAGGGGAGATGCTGTCGGGCAAAAAAGACAGGAAGTAACATCAAATTTAAACGAGGAGTTCTCCCAGAATACTCGTACATTTGGAGTGATTTTAAAGCCATCTGAAATATAGGAGAGTCTAGTTTTCAGGGTAGGGCTGCCGTAGAAGAAGCTCTAAGGGATCGGGCTGGAAATTGAGAAAAAGACAGAAGGGTCAGGCTGTCGGGTAAGCTTGGGCCAGTCTTGAAGATTTTGATATTCCGATCAAACCATGAAGATTTTTTAGCTAAGATTTTATTTTAAGCTTCCTGAGACATTTTAGAACATTTTTTCTGAAGAAAATATCTTAAAATAAGTTCTAGAACTATGAGTAATATAAGCTGATAATTGAAACTAGAATTTAGGGTTATAAAGGGAACCAAGGAAACCTAAGGAACTTCAGAAAGGAAAGTTCCTAACCAACCAAGGTGAGTGGTTATTGTGTGTTGTATTGTTGATCTAATTTCTATATATAGGTAAATATGTAGGGGATAATGTTAAATTGGCATGATCAGGGATATATGTTTATCTGACTACTATGCTTGTTAAGATATTACTTGTATGTTTGTTTTGGAAACTGAAATTGTACCCGGGATATATAGTTAGCATGCTTGAAAAGGTACTTGGCGGGAAAATATAGTCGGCTTCGACCGGCGGAAAATGATAGTCGGTGACGACCGGCGGGAAATATAGTCAAGTTACCTAAGCATAGCTAGTAGAAAATAGTCGATGTGCACATTGGCGGGATAATAGGGTACAGGGAAAATTTCCATGGGAATTGTTGATACATTGCTTTAGTGTACATGTGAAAGTACTGGGGAAAATGTAGGATCATGCCAGAGATAACCAATGGTAAAACTGGGGATGTTTTTATTATGTGATAACCAACGGTCAAGCTGGAGATTGATTGTTTTAACCAGCGGTTGAGCTGGGGATTGTCCAACAGTTTGGCTGGAAAATAATATTGAACTTGTGGTAATGTTCTTGTTGACTATGCATTGCTTTCCCAAAATTATATTTCTGTTGACAAAGTTATTTGTTTATCTAAAGGTACCACTCACTAGGCTTTAGAGCTCATGTTTTTCCATGTTTTATGTTTTACACCCCCCCCCCCCCCCAGGTAGCGAAAGGTGAGGAGTTCCAGGGTGCTGTTATGGTCAAGGTCTGCCACAAGCCACAGTTACACTTCCAGAGGGTTTTAATGTGTTGTTGATTGTAAACTTTGTTGTTAAGTCTTGGATTTGTATAAACATTATATTGTTGTAATATAAAATGGGCCTACTTAATCAGTTGATTGTTGAATTTGTTCATTGGCATCAGAGTTATTTCCGCAAGAGTTATTAGGCAGTAAGTGTCAACTAAAAGGTTGATAACTACTGTCAGTCACACCCTTTCTCAGGCTCAGAGAGTAGGCTGAGGCAGGGTGTGACAATTAGGGTTATAAAGGTTGGGGACCTCGGGCTGCATGCAAAGAAAAAATAAGGGGATTTCTTTTTTTCTTTTTTTCTTTTTTTCTTCTTCTTCCTCCTCCAGCCGCACGCCCCTCCCCCCCCCCCCTTCACTATGCAATCGCCTTCGCCGTCAACCAAGTCACGATCACCGATCGTTCTCCTTCTTTTCTTCCCTGTCCGTCGACCCAACGCAGACGAAGCCGTCGAACGCTGAAGTCGTGAGCCTATCCATCGACCCGACGCAGACGAAGCCGCCAAACACTGAAGTCGCGAGTCTATCTATCGATCCGATGTAGACGAAGCTGCCGAACACTGAAGTCACGAGCCGCGTCATTTCCAGTCACGTCATCCTCTCAATCCGCCTGTCACTGGTTCAGGTCACCGTGGATCGTGGTGGTTCTAATCATTCTGTCTAGTGGGGTAAGTCGGTTCCTTGTTTGGCAGCACAATGTCTCTTGAGATGTTGTGGCCTAAGCTAACCTTCATCATGGAATTTGTGATTGGTTTCAGGAACGTGTGGCCGTGAAGGAAGTTATTGAGCAAAGCAAGGTTCGTTTTTGGTCAGTTCGTTATTCTGAGGTAAGTGGTTTACTGCTGGTTACCCTAAGATCTTGTTAAGCCTGTTGAAAATTCTTATGTCATTTATGGGTAAACTGTGATGGAATTTGATATGGGTAATTGTAGTTGACATATGAGAATACTGTGTGAAGTTGGATGTAAGAGTAGACTGAATACTGTGATAAAGTTTGATGCATGAGTAGGTTGGGGATAGGGCACTAATGTTGATGTATGAATAGACTATGATAAGGTTTAATGTATGAGTAAACTGTGATAAAGTTTATGTATGGGTAGCGATGTTAAAGTTTGATGCTGACTCATGGCCTTGATTGCATGCTTATGTCTAAGATTGTACTGAATGTTTGTATGTTTATGTCCATATGAGATTTTAGTGGCTGTTAGTGTACCATTGGGCTATGCACATAGCATGTGTAAGCCTTCAGGCCCACACCTTATGCTTATGTACGGTGTCTTTTTTGGATCACCACTTGTATTTACGCTTGTGACCTTTGTGTCACTACTTATGAAAGCATGCCTTTGGGTTCGCCCCTTATGCCTATGCCTATGTTTATGATGCCCTTGTGTATTTTGGTCCAATGGATAGACTAACAGATCACTGAGTGGGCCCAGTAGTGGGCTGCTTACTGAGTATATCTTTATACTCACCCTTTTCTTTCCCTGTTTTTTTTCAGGTAAGGGTAATGACAGACTGGCGCATGACAAGAGAGATCCGTGACCTGGCCATTAGGACAATTTACTGCCTCCGCATCTAGTATCATGTTTTGAAATCTAGTTTAGGAGTTAGGCGTCTTACACTTTCATGCAAAATACAAAAATTTTATTATTTGACTATTTAATTTCCTTCATTTTAAAGTAGGGTTTAGGGGTATCCCGAACGGTAAATTTTTATTCTATTCTATTTTATTTTTTGTTTTAGTTATTTATTATCATTTAATTATGTTTTCTTATCTTTGCTCATTTGAGCATTATTAAATAAAATTCGGCTTTTATTTGATGGTTTAAAAGAAAATGTACGGTTAAGCCTATGCATGCATGAAGTAGCGTCCTAGAATTAAGTAGGAAACTAGGGTTGTTACATTAATCATAATCATGGTCGAGGTCATGGTCGTGGTCGTAGTCGAGGTCGTGATCGTGGCAGAGGAAGAAATAATTATTATTTCCGTGGTGGTCATTCTAATCATTGAAATTTCAAAAGAACCACACAATGTGATGATCACAAAGAAAAAGCCTTACAAGATAAGAGTTAAAAAAGTGTTGAAAATAAATGCTTCTGATACAGAATGACTGAACATTTGTCACATAGCTGTGATAGGTCAAAACACTTTGTTGATCTCTATCAAGCCTCTCTAAAGGAAAAAGAGAAAAATGTGGAAGAAAATTTTGCATATCAGGGTAGTGACATATTTGGCTCATCCCATATGACAAATTTGGATGTGACAGACTTCTTTCAACCTCTTGAAGAGAAAATCGACAAAATTGATGGAACATCAAATGTTTCATTTGACTTTGAAAATATCTAGATTTAATGTTTTTTTTTTCATCTCCATGTTTTTTTCTTCTCTTAGTAGATGTTAATCTTTGTATCTTCCAAATGTTGTTTTTCTTATTGTAATTGTTTTTTTTTTTTAATGAATAAACCTGAATCATTTTCATATGTTTGTGACTAAAAAATAAGTAAAAAAGATCTATATTTGGCAAACAGTGCAACTATACATACAATACTTACAAATAAAAATTATTTTTCCAAACTGACAATGCTGGAAATAAAAGTCAATACGATGTCAGGTTCTGCAAACCTGATTGAAGGCTTTGGAAAAGCAAATACTATCTTTCCTAGAGGAATAAATTTTACAATTGACAATGCATTCTTCTCTAGTCAATCAAAGAGAAATCTACTTAGTTTTAAAGATATACGTTGCAATGATTATCATATTGAGACTAATAGTAAGAATAATGTGGAATATCTATATATCATATCTATTGTCTCAAATTAAAACTTATACTAGAAGAGTTGCTTGCTTTATCTTTTGGATTATATTATACTCATATACGAGTAATTAAAACTGAAGGAACTCGATTTTAAAGAGATCCTTGAGCGGAAGCAGATCGTCCAAATTCCATTTTGATTGAAAAACAAGTTTATAGCAAACAAACAAGATATGCATTCTTAAATAAATTACAACATGCTTTTTAAAGGAAAAAGAGTTCAAGAGATTATACCTTTGAAGAACGTTTCTTCATATAAATCCTTCAAACTATCATGAACCTCGAACTCATCAACCTTGAAGACTTTCTTCAAGAACTTCACGAACCAAAATAGAAAACACAACCAGTAGGAGCCTTCGATATACTCAGGGTGAAAGTCCAGGAGTTGTGGACTCTGACTATTTTGGTTTGGAGGGTGTTAAGTTTGAAGGAGAAAGAAGATTGAATACTTTCTATCGTATAGCAAAGTTCTCAATCATTTAGTGAATAATCTCTATCGTATAGGTTCTCATTTGTCGTGTAGATTTTGTAAGGAAGAAAAGAAACTAATTTATTTTAATTCCATTTGCCATAAAAAAAAAACTAATTAACTATCCACTAAGGTGGTTAGAGAGAAAATAGGATTTATTATTCAAAATAATATAAATAAATATGATAACCAACTTATCATATTATATTTATAACCTATAGTTTCAATATTGTATCATATATAATATAAACTATAGTTCTTTTTCTCTATTTTATGGTATTTGATATAGATCATATTTATATTAAAATTAACAACTATTTGAATCTCATTTAAATATTTATTTCCTCCAATTAAACTATAATGTATCAAATACATTATAATAATTATATCATATATAATTGAATCATATATAATTAAATTCCTAATTAAATTCTCTCTTATTAATTTGAATAATTTAAATTAACCCAAAAACTGATTCTCAACTAAATCATTTTGAACTACCAAGGGGACTTTATGGACCTGTAGCTTGATGCTCCAACGGAACGTGAATAATTAATTAAACTCTTTAATTACATTATCCAACATCCGTTAACTGTCGGACACTCCACTAAAGATCGACAGTTGCACTCTTCGCACTACAAATATATTTTTGTGTCCATTGGATATAACTAATCAATAGTACGATAACCCTTCACAAATTGCTCCTAAGTACAATTGCGCCAAATTACCGTTTTACCCCTATAGTTACATCTAACTCCTTAAGTACTATTGATCCCTCTAATGAACAATAGATCACAATCCTATGACAAAACCCCTCTCAGGCTAGGAGAGGGTGTGGCGCCACATTGTTCAAGACCTGGAATCAGTCCTTAAGGGAGCAATTTATCTACTTACCTCTTCTTCGGGGAATGAGTGAATTCCATCTTGTGTAGTTGTGTTTCCAACTCCCTAATCAAACGCCCAAAATGGTAGGCTTGTTAAGTCAAAAATTTGGCCACTCTCATCCATATAAATCAAAGGACCATTCTCATAGGTAGGAGTTCACAACTCACTCAGAATTAAAGTCATGTTACTTATGGTCATCCTAGTGAAATGAAAGTCTCTATTATGAATGATGTTACATAATGAGGCTAAACATTTCGTGGTTTGATCTCATACAAACTCCTTTGTATAAATATCCCCCCTCGCATGTCTAATACATGAATGATCTTAGATCATTTGTAGCACTTTACAACATTTGTAACACCTACAAAGTGGGCCATATTTGTAGTGTCACCAAGATAAGGTACCCAGCCTTATCCATATACTACAGACCATTTAGGTTATTAATTAAACCTAATCTACCTGTATGTCTCCACATACATGTTTAAGTTACAAAGATAACCTTAGATGTTAGTTTATTGGTTTGTGGTTAATGCAACTAAAAGATCACATATTTTATAGATAAAGTGAATAAAATATCATATATATTATAAATCACATAAGAGTTTGTTCATAACATGGTTTACAAACTATAGGACCTACGAGATTTAGGGCATCAACTTCAACAATCTCTCACTTGTCCAAAAGGTAGTGGGGTATATAAGATAATAAAATTACAAGTACATAAAACAATAAACTAGGGCATAACACGCCCATTACAAGATCTCCCACTTGTCCTAGACCAGTCTTGGTATGTCCTAGACCTATACTCTATAAGTGACCCTCAACACACTGTAGCTATGAGAGCCTTTGTAAATGGATCAGCAACGTTGTGCTCCAAAGCTATCTTTGTGACAATCACGTCCCCTCGATGCACAATCTCTCGGATGAGATGATACTTCCGCTCTATGTGCTTGTCGCGCTTATGACTCCTAGGCTTATAGGAATTAGCCACTGCACAACTATTATCACAATAAAGTGTGATGGACTTTGACATATCTGGAACAACTTCCAGATCAGTCAAGAATTTTCTGAGGCAAACGGCCTCCTTAGCAGCTTCACAAGCCGCTACATACTCGGCATCCATGGTGGAGTCTGTGACACACCCCTACTTGGTGTTTTTCCATACTACTGCCCCTCCATTAAGAGTGAACATTGATCCTGATGTGGATTTCCTAGAATCCTTATCAGTCTGAAAATCAGAATCTGTGTATCCTGTAAGGATCAAATCCTTAGAACCATACACAAGCATGTAGTCCCTCGTTCTCCATAGATATTTGAGGATGTTCTTAATGGCTGTCTAGTGTTCTAGCCCCTTTTGGAGTAAAAGGCCTTTTAGTCATTTTGCCTTCAAGGCATGACTCCCACATATGTAAAGAATTTTCTTCTATCTTACTTAGAAGTCCATTCTTCACCAACCTCTCAATTCTATTGAGATTAATGTGTTCTAATCTTAGGTGCCAAAGTTGGGCATTTTCTTTAGGAGAAATTCTAAGTCATTTATTTTGAGTTACGACAGTTATAAACATCTCTATGTTATGGAGGGCATTTGTTGCTAACGACCTTAACATATACAAATTATTTTCCAGTTTGGCAGAAAAATATATCAACACCATTCTTAGTAATAAACACCTTATTATAATAAAATTAAAGTTGATAATTACATTCTAAAAGACACTTTACAGACACCAAGTTTCTTTTTAAATCAGGAACAACAAATACATCATTCAAAATGAAATTTTTTTTCTGTAACGTTAATCGGAGATCTTCCATTGTCACAGTTGAGACGATGTACCCGGTTCCAACTCACATCGTCATCTCATCAGCATCAAGCTGCCGCCAGGAACTAATTCTCTGAAATGAAGGACTACATGGTTAGTGGCCCCAGAGTCAATAATCCAGGCAGAATCATCATTCTCCACTAAACAAGTCTCCAAAACAAGCAAATCACATTTACCTTGTTTGGTCTTCTTCTTCTCTGCCAAATATCTGGGGCAGTTTCTCTTCCAGTGTTTGTCCTGGTTGCAATAGAAACATTTTCCCTCGTCAACTTCCACTGGTTGTCTACCCCTTGAAGTAGTAGCATGTGGGTTAGCAGATGCCTTCCCCTTACCACCCTTCTTCTTCTTCCACTTTCTAGTGCCAGAGGAAGAAAGTGCAGAATTCCAGAGGTCGAACCTTTGTGGAACTTTTTAGATGATGAAGCAACATTTGTTTCACCCTTCTTCTCCTTACTTTTCAACAAGGATTAGAAATTCTGCAGCTCGTTAAGCAGAATAGTAAGGTTGTAGTCAATCCTGTTTAGAATAGCATTGTTATGGAAATGAAGAAAGTTATCTGGTAAAGATTCTAGAATTCTGCTAACCTGGCTAGCCTCATCGATGCTCGACCTATTCATCTCAGCCACGTTGAAGTGGATCATCATGTTGAGAACGTGTTCTCGAACAGATGACCTCTTTTGCATCCATGAGTTAAAGATGTACTTGAGAGCGTCGTGCCTGAGCTGTGCGAACGGTTGTCCAAACATTCCTCGCAAGGACTCCATGATCTCACTTGCAGTGACTATGGGCTCATGTTTTTTGGCCAAGACTTTGTTAAGGCTGGCCAAGATGTATGCTCGGGCCTTCTTGTTCGCCCTTATCCATCGCTTATATGCTTCCCGAACATTTCGAGGAGTAGTAGGAGCTAGAACAAGAGGACACTCCTCCATTAGGATGAATCGGAGATCATCAATGATTAAAATCATGTTAACTGTATTTTTCCAACTAGCGTAGTTCTTGCCAGTTAGTTTATCGGCGACAAGTAAGCTTAGAGTTGCAGTAGCCATAATAAAATTGTTGAAATAGAACAAACTTAATTAAGTTTACTTGTATTAAACCACTTTTAGAAAACCAATCATGTTTTAGCAAAATAGTCTAATGTACCATAAGTTACATCTATTTTGCAATGATGCTTCAGTATGGCAGGACAAAAGTCATCGTAGGGTGATCAAGTGCCCCTTCACTGAAATGAGACATTCTCAACCATTAGACAGAAACAACTCCTTATAATTGCATCTAATAGTCACCATTTTTTCAGTCCAAAATTTGTTAACATCCTTAACAATTCTGTGTAAGTGTAACCCCTCATTTTAGGTCCTAGAGTCCCACCCTAATGAGGCAACCTTAGGGAAAAGTCGACTAGGACAAGAGATAAAAGCAACTTTATCCATCTCTGGAGATCAAATAAAGAGTTATGCAAAATTGTGATCCTTTAGGGGGACACCCACGATGCCACGAGGCGATGCACAAGACTTTATCCAACCTAATGAGAGAGACCGAGGGATATGTTGTCACACATCCCGCTCCTACTTACTATGAACCATCTCTCTATTCACCTTGGTATTGATCTACCCAAATGCCACCCGTATAGGGACACTCATGGTGCCTTGAGGCCAAGGATAGGTCTCACGGTGTGAACTTTTCAGGAGAAACGTGTAGAGGTTAAATTGAAGTATCATATACTTCATTTTCCTCTTACTGAATGTTCTACCTAAGGTTCATTAACTTAGAAAATCCAGCTACTAATTTTAACTAAGTGATTTGTTTAATTTGCTAAAAAACAACACTTACTTTTGATGATTAAACAAGTTTATTCAAGTCTTATTAAACTCTTTAACAGACTTTCATCAAATTTCCATGCATGTAACAAATCTATCTAATTTACATTTCCAGTTAGGGGTGCAACGTTTCCATCGACTTAATTACCCTAGCCTAGCCAGAACCAGTCTTAGGAAAAAGGTCCCTTATAGATACATTTGTTACATATTTAATGTTTTATGAGACATCAATTTAATTCTATTAAACTAGTTTAAAATATTAAATTAGATTTCTAATCTTATTAGAAACATGATCAGGTCTATATTAATCAAATTTTAAAACACTTTTAAAAAATGATTAAAGCCTAAAGTTTGCATGCAACTCTTTATTATTGTTTTTTAATTCTAATTTCATTTATTATAACACTTACAAAAAATGAAACAATTAAAACCAAACAACATTGCAAGCTAGACATACATAAGTTATTTATAACAATTATAAATTAACCTAAGGTAGTGTCACCTTCATGCAATGTTCATTCATTACTAATATATAACTTTTATATAACTAAGTAATGAACTAGGCTATAGCCCACTTTCCATACAAACATTCGACCTTATATAATAACATTTATAATATAAATGATGCATGGATATGTTATAATGCATACATACACATACTATAACTCTTATATTATATGATGCATGAGCATGTTTTATGTAACTTAAATCATGCATACTAATATATTATAAAAAAAATGATGCATGAAATTAAATGCATAACCTATGGTGGATTTCAAAACTATATGACATACATTATGCATATAAAATAAACATACATCACATGCATATTTAATTAAAGTTGATCGACCAGGATAAATAATCTCAAAACCGAAAATAAAATGCTAAACAATTATAAAATTTGAGTCCACCGGTTTGGAACAAATGAACTGGGTCTTGATCGCTCACCTCGAACCACTCCACCAAGAACCCTTACAGCTTGATCGTATAGCAAACTCCTGATCATCGAGTAACGAGGCGTCGAGTACAAACAATCATGTATACGTGATCGCGTAGCTTTTGACTATGCGATGAGCATGAAAGTCTAAGCAATCGTGCAGCGTGCATCGAGTATCATATACCATGCAAAAATATAGTATTGACTATGCGATGAGCATGATAGCCTGCACGATTGTGTAGCGAGTGTCAAGTATCATATACTATGCGATCATGTAGCTATTGACTATGCGATGAGCATGATAGTCTACACGATCGTTTAGCACGCAAGACATCCGTTGAGTATCATATACCGCACGATCGTCTATCCATTGAGCACCTACGCGATCATGCAACCAACGTAACATAATCATGTAGCACACTCTACACGATCGCATAACATTAGTTATGCGATTGTTTAGCAAATGCTACACGATTATATAGAAAACTCTACACGAACGCATAACAAAATCTAAACGATTGTTTAGCTTTAGTTACACGATGCGGCCACCGTTTTGTCTTCTCCATCGAAATGCACTGCAACCTTTCTTTTGAAGCTTCCCAAACGTCTCAAAACTAAACGAATACAGACTTGATTGCAAGTTTAATGCCAAAAGACACAGGGGCCCTTACAAATTAACTTTGTAATTTAAATAGAAAGCCAAAAAACAGAGACATCTTTCCCGTAAAAATCCATCAACAACCATCCACATACATTTAACATTTAAACGCAATACAAAATTTAAAACTCACCTCTACTGTAAACGATTTCAATACAGAAATGGAATTTATAATCAAAACACAAATCTGCCTCTGATACCAATTGAAGGAACTCTTTTACAAAGAGATCCTTGAGCAGAAGCGGATCGTCCATATTTTATTTTTATTGAAAAATAAATTTACAACAAACAAACAAGATATGCATTCTTAAGTAAATTACAACATGCTTTTTAAAGGAAAGAGAGTTCAAGAGATTATACCTTTGAAGAATGTTTCTTCGCGTAAAACCTTCGAACTGTCATGAACCTTGAATTCAGCAACCTTGAAGACTTTCTTCAAGAACTTCACGAACTAAAACAGAAGACATAATCAATAGGAGCCTTTGATATACACAGGGTGAGAGTCCAGAAGTTGTGGGCTCTGACTATTTTGATTTGGAGGGTGTTAAGTTTGGAGGAGAAAGAAGATTGAAGAATTTCTATCGTATAGCAAAGTTCTCAATCATTTAGTAAATAATCTCTATCGTATAGGTTCTCACTTGTCGTGTAGATTCTATAAGGAAGAAAAGAAACTAATTTATTTTTATTCCATTTGCCATAAAAAACCAATTAACTACCCACTAAGATGGTTAGAGAGAAAATAGGATTTATTATTCAAAATAATGAAATAATATAAACAAATATGATAACCAACTTATCATATTATATTTATAACCTATAGTTTCAATATTATATCATATACAATATAAACTATAGTTCATTTTCTCTATTTTATGGCATTTAATATAGATCATATTTATATTAAAATTAACAAGTATTTGAATCTCATTCAAATATTTATTTCCTTCAATTAAACTATAATGTATCAAATATATTATAACAATTATATCATATATAATTGAATCAATTTAATTATATTATATATAATTAAACTCCCTCTTATTAATTTGAACAATTTAAATTAACCCAAAAGTCGATTCTCACCTAATCTTTTTGAGCTATTAAGGGAACCTTATGGACTTATAACTTGAAGCTTCAGCGGTACGTGAATAATTAATTAAACTCTTTAATTACATTATTCACCATTCATTGACTGTCAGACACTCCACTAAAGACCGACAGCTGCACTCTTCGCACTTCAGATATATTTTTGTGCTCATTGGATATAACCAATCAACAGTATGATGACCCTGCACAAATTTCTCGTAAGTACAACTGGACCAAATTACCGTTTTGCTTCTATAGTTACATCTAACTTCTTAAGTATCCCAGATCCCTCTAATGAACAATAGATCATAGTCCTAATATGACTAAACCCCTTTTGGGCCAGAAGAGGGTGTGACACCACATTTTTCAAGACCCAGAATCAGCCCTTAAGGGAGCAATTTATCTATTTACCCCTGCTTCGGGGAATGAATGAATTCCATCTTGTGTTGTTGTGTTCCCAGCTCCCCAATCAGACGAATCCTCAAAATGGTAGGTTTGTTGAGTCGGGGATTTGGCCACTCTCATCCATACAAATCAAAGGACCGCCCTCATAGGCAGAAGTTCACAACTCACTCAGGATTAAGGTCATGTTACTTATGGTCATCCTAGTGAAGTGAAAGCCTCTATTATGAATGGAGTTATATAATGAGACTAAACATTTTGTGGTTCGGTCTCATACAAACTCCATTGTATAGAATATTCCCGTCGCATGTCTAATGCATGAATGATCAAGATCAGATTATTTGTAGCACTTTACAACATTTTTAACACCCATAAAATGGGTCATACTCGTAGTGTTACCAGGATAAGGTACTCAGCCTTATCCATATACTACAGACCATTTAGGTTATTACTTAAACATGATCCACCTGTATGTCTCCATATACATGTTTAAGTTACAAAGATAACTTTGGATGTTAGTTTATTGGTTTGTGGCTAATGCAACTAAAATATCACATATTTTATAGAAAAAGTGAATAAAGTATCATATATATTATAAATCACATAAGAGTTTGTTCATAACATGGTTTACAAACTATAGAACGCTACGAGATTTAGGGTATCAACCCCAATAAAAACATATGCAATAATGAACCTGAAGTTCGTGAATCCAAACATATCTACAATTTGGCATGACCGATTAGGTCATTCAAGATCTATAATGATAAGGAGAATTATCAAAATTCAAATGGACATCTATTGAAAAGTCAAAAGATTTTTCAATCTAATGAATTATCATGTGATGCCTTCTCTCAAGGAAAATTGATAATTAGACCATCACTAACTAAAGTGAGGATTGAATCACCTGCATTTTTAGAATGAATTCATGGTGATATATGTGGGCCTATTAACCCACCAAGTGGACCATTTAGATATTTTATGGTATTAACAGACGCATCCAGCAGATGGTCACATGTGTGCTTATTATCAAGTCGAAATCTTACATTTGCAAGATTACTTGCTCAAATAATTAAATTAAGAGCACAATTTCCTGATTATACATAAAGACCATTCGTCTTGATAATACTGATGAATTTACATCCCAAGCTTGTGATAATTATTGTATGTCAATTGGGATAAGTGTTGAACATCCTGTAGCTCATGTTTATATACAGGACGAAATGCTTATAGTTTCTGATTGCAAATGTATGACTTTTGCTTCCAATATGACAATGCTGGAAGAAACTATTAACTGCAAACGTTTTATAACTGTATTCAATAAAGTTGTAAAGATCGCTATATGGATTGAAACAATCAGGACGAATGTGGTACAACCGCCTAAGTGGATATTTGTTGAAAATATGATATCAAAACAATCCAATATGTCCATGTGTTTTTATAAAGAAATCATAGTCAAGATTTGCTATTATAATTGTATATGTTAACGACTTAAATATAATTGGAATTTCTGAAGAGCTTTCAAAAGCAATAAAATATATTAAGAAAGAATTTGAGATGAAAATCTCGAAAAAATAAAATTTTGCCTTACCTTGCAAATTGAGCATTTAACAGATGAGATATTCGTTCATCAGTTAACTTATACAGGAAAAGTTTTGAAAAGATTGTATATGGACAAAGCACATCCATTGAAAATTCCAATGAAAGTTCATTCATTACATGTGAGGAAAGATATATTTTGATCTCGAGATAATAATGAAGAACTTCTTGGTCCTGAAGTACCATATCTTAGTGTAATTGGTGCACTTATGTATCTTGCTAATAATACAAGACCAAATATTGCATTTTCAGTAAATTTATTAGCAAGATATAGTTCTTCTCCAACTAAAGGACATTGGAATAGAATTAAGCATATACTTCGTTATCTCTGAGGAACGATTTATATCTGTTCAAATAAATTAAATTTTGATCTGTTTAGTTATGCAGATTTTGGATATTGATCTGATCCACACAAAGCTAGATCTCAAATAGGTTATCTATTCACATGTACAAGAACTTCTATATCATGGCGATTGGTGAAACAGACCATAACAGCCACTCCCTCAAATCATGCTAAAATTCTTGCAATTCACAAGGTTAGTCGAGAATGTGTATGGCTAAGATTAATGACTCAGCACATTTGTGGAACATGTGATTTGTCTTCTAGTAAAAATCTTCCAACAATATTATACGAAGACAACATAACATGCATATCTCAAATCAAATAAGCATACATTAAATGAGATAAAACAAAGTATATTTCATTGAAGCTTTTCTACACTCATGATCTTGAAGAAAATGGTGACATCACTGTACAACAAATTTGTTCAAAGGATAACTTAGTGGACTTATTTACAAAGTCATTACCTACAGCAAACCTTTGAAAAATTGGTGCACAACATTGGAACGTGACGACTTAGAGATCTCAAGTGATGTTTCCATGAAGGGGAGTAAATATACTATATTCTTTTTAAGAGTATTAGATTATATCAAAGATGTACTCTTTTTCCTTCAATAAGATTTTTTCCCCAATGAGTTGTTTCTTAATAAGGTTTTAACGAGACATATTTCATTTATATAATGGACATCTAAGAATTATAAATATTACAGAAAATAGATGCCCATTAGATGTTCTTGTTTAGTGTCCATTGACGATATATCATATGTCTCCATTTTTTCAAAATGTTGTCCATGTGTCTTGTAAATACTCATGATTAATGTCCATATAATAATCCACCTTCTACTTGCCAAATTGCCTATAAATAACGGCATTTTGTGGGTTCTGAAAGACACAGATTGGGCAAATTCCAAAAATTTTGGAGAAAGTGGAGAAATCTATAATTTTATTTTATTTACTTTTGTTATTTGTTTTATTGTATATATTTATATATATCATGTCTAATTTATTTTAATATTATATTTTTTTGACATCCATATTCCTATTGTGCTCCTCAAATTCACAACAAAATTCACTTTTCGCAATTTTGAAAATTTAGCATTGCTGGACAAGATTACAATTACATTCCATTCGCAATTTTGTTGATTTCCTGGCTTTTCAACATAAAACCATAAAAACACAAGGATAAGTATCAATTTCTAGAATTAAAGATATTCTAACACATGCTCAAATTATTTTTCTTCCACTTATTAAAATTCACTAATTATTAAAACCAAAAATATGGGAAAACTGAACAATAACTTAGATTTAGAAGCTTACTAAACCTAAGAAATGAGACCTATCACCATTTTTCACCATGTGCAGTAACCTTCAGCTTAAAAGGTCGCATTGTGCTATTGTAGACTTTTTAACTCTAGCTCTTGTCATTGTGGTCTATTTTTGGATAAATTGTAAAAACCATCTCTGAAACATGAGAGTAATTGTAATTATACACTTAAACTTTCAATTTTAAAAATTGGACTCTCAAATTTCTATAAATTTGGACTCTCAAATGAAAAATAATCATAGAAATTGGACCCCAAATGATTAAAAAAAATGATCCCTCAAATTTACACAATTGTTACACTTTCTACAATTACATAAGTTTGAGAGTCCAATTTTAACACTTGCATAATTTTGAGAGCTCAAGTTTTACAATTGAAAGTTTGAGGGTACAATTGCAACTATCACCATACTTTAAGGGTTAGTTTATGTAATTTGCCATTTATTCTAATGAAAGTAGTGTTTATATACTTGATTTTTAAAAATGAAATAGTTATCAAATGTAGTTTTAATTTTTTAATTTACATTTTTTAAAATTAAACTTATAAACATTATTTCTACTTATCAGTAGTGTACAAACTTCCCATGAATTTTAAAAATATAATTAGAAACTACATAACAACAAATGTTTTTATTATTGATGTGAAGTTTTGTGAACTAAAAAAAAGGTAAGTTAGGTTTGATAATGATTTCATTTTAATTTTATATTTTTAAAATTTATGCTTATTTAACTCTCCCAATTTCTTTGCTGTAGTTTTCACCATTCTTAAAAAAAATATTTGAGGTTGCAATCAATGAGTATACACTAATTAGAGGATGAAATTGGCTCGTGTTGTATGAGAAAAAAAATGTAAAATCTTATAGAAATAAAAAAATGGTAAAATTTTATAAACTTTAATAATGTGGTACCTATCTTTGTTGAGTTGAATTAAAGGGAAATTATAAATAATATCGGTAATATCACACCTCCCGCATGAAAAAATTGAGGTTAGAGATTCGATTAGGTAAAATAAAGAGACAACTACGAATATATCAATCAGATTCAAAGTATTAGTAGATATAGCATAATGTAAAAAATTACAAATAAGGCAAAATTTAGATAATCTAACAATAATAGATTATATAGCTGGTAATAGTTTATCAACGATTAAAGTCTATAGGTGGTAGACATTACTATATTTGTAATTTTTTTTAAATATTATTATATACTTGGTTATTATCCCTAAAATTGTTACCCATTGCAATTAACCTAAAGTGTCGTTTGGGACACTTAGTTGAGATATGATGTCTTGAGTTCATATGTCTCAGTTCATATATCAGTGGAGTTCATATGTATGTATTTGAGGTGCAAAGTTATTTGGTTTAAATTTATATATTTGTGTTTGGAGTGCAAACTTGAGTTCATATGTCTAGAATACGTGGTGCAGTTTTTTTAACCCTAAATAATCTGCTTTTATGATGACTATTTTTATTTTAAAACTTTTTTATTCAATAATTCTACCCATCTTTGTGTAGAATAAAATATGGATTACAATTTTTGTTCTTTTAATCTTTAAAGTTTTTCTTTCTTTCTTTTTCTTTTTCTTTTTGGTACTAAACAACAATTCATCTACTACATGAATATAGTTATATAAAATGGAAAACCAGAGAGAAATAAAAACTTATTATTTCTAATTTTTTTCCATGAATTTCATCATCATTTTCTTTTTTTTTTCTTTCTTCTTCCTATTGTTGCTATATATTTTTACTTTTTCATGAATTTTTTTAATTGAATCTCTCCTTCTTGGGATTTATGCCCTAAAGTTTCATGATTTATTGGCTGATTAATTTAATTATTAATTATGAAATATTAAATTCCATTAATTGAAATAAATCCAAGGTTATTGCATGAAGTCTTGAACATATATGTAGTTGACATACCGGGGTTTAAGAAATAACCTAAAGGTTTATAGTATATGGATAAGATTGAGTGTTTTATCTTGGTGACACTATGGATACAACCCACTTTGTAATGGTTACAAATAGTTTGATCCAAACCGTTTATGTTGGAAACGTTCTAAAATTTGCAGTTTGTAAATGATAAACATAACATTATTCACAATAAAGATATTATTGAGATTTCTTTCAATAAAAGTGTTATTGAATTGAATTTATTCCTAAATCTAATAAATTAACCTACGACTACAATATGAATACTTAAACTTTACGTAGAGACATAAAAGAGAAACAAGTTTTAGTATATAGCCAAAAAGGTCTATAAGTATATGGATAAGGTTGAGTACCTTATCTTGGGGACACTATGGATGCGGTCCACTTTGTATATTGATACAAACAATGTGATTCCAAGGTCGTTCATGTAAAGACATGTGAGTGGGGGCACCCTATGCAAAGGATGTTTGCATAAGACCGGACCACGAGATAGTTACTTTTCTTTATAATGATCGTTTACTGTTAAAACTAACTATTTCAAATCAATGGCCTAAGGTAACTTGATCTTAATCCTAAGCTAACTACGAACTCCTATTTATTCGGGATTATCCTTTAATTTATATAGGTGAGAGTGGTTCAATATCACCGCTCAATAAGCCTCCCATTTTAGGGTAAGACCGGATAGATAGCTGGAAATATAGTCTTGCAAGACGAAATTCACTCCTACCCGTTTTAGGGTCAACAGATAGGTTGTTCCCTTAAGTACTGACTCCTGATCTTGAACAAAAGGGTCCCGCCCTCTCGTGGCTGAGAGGGATTATCCTGTTAAAACTAACTATTTCAAATCAATGACCTAAGGTAACTCGATCTTAATCCTGAGCTAACTACGAACTTCTATTTATTCGGGATTATCCTTTAATCTATATAGGTGAGAGTGGTTCAACATCACCGCTTAATAAGCCTCCCATTTTAGCGGTAAGACCGGATAGATAGCTGGGGACATAGTCCTGCAAGACAAAATTTACTTGTACCCGTTTTATGGTCAACAGATAGGTTGTCCCCTTAAGTACTGACTCCTGGTCTTGAAAAAAGGGGCCCTACCCTCTCGTGGTTAAGAAGGATTCAGTTTATTGGTAGGACCATAAACCGATTGTTCATTAGAAGATCAATGGAGACTTAAAGAGCAAGATGTATTATAGGGATAAAATGGTAATTTTGACCTAGCTGTAAATACGAATGACCTGTGAAGGATCAACTTAATGATTATGATTAAATCAAGTGGATAGAAATATATCTACAGTAAGGAGAGTGCAACTACTGAGCTATAGTGGTATATCTCTGTAGTTAACGAAGAGTGATTAATTCGGTTTAAAGAGTTTAGTCAATTAATCTCAAATCGTTGGAGCTTATGCTCTGTAGGTCCATTAAGTTCTTCTACTTGCTCGTAAAAGAATTAAACTTTAGAATAATGTGTTGAGAGAATTTGAAATGTTCAAATTTGATTCAGGATTTAGATTATTATATTCAATATAATTAACGTTTAAATCTCAAATTAAATGATTTTGGAGATTTGAAAATATTTAAATAAGATTTAAATATTAATTACATGAATTAGGTTTCATGTTTGGATTAGGTTTCTAATTAATTTAATATTTGATATTAAATTAGTTATTAAATTATTTAATTAATTAACTGTGTTTAAATATTTAATTATTTATTTAAAATAAAGTATTTTAAATTTTAATTTGATATAACCAAATTCAAGACTAATTCCTATTTAATTTAACTTGGTTTTATCTGAAAATTAAAATTGAATTAAATAGGAAATTGATAAATTAATGAGAAAGTGAGTTTTCCCTACTTTTTCCATTAATCTTTACACCTAATACTTTAAGTGGAAAATTGAGTGTCATTTCTCCATCCAATTTAGTTGCATGATATATTTCCATATATATCATCTTGATTTGCAGTGAAATGGTTCGTGCAAAAAAAGGGATTTTGTATGCAAAATTTTCTGCCAGGCTGATTATCTCCAAATCTCCAAATATCATCCCAAAACTCTCTCAATTTGAGTTCCACCACTCAATCTAAGGCCCGAGGATAGTAGAGAAGGCTTCTGTGGTTGTCTACTTCAAAGATTGAAGAAGAAATTCAAGAAGATTGAACACAATTTGGAGGAATCTACAAAGGTATGAATCTAAAACTCTAATATATTGAAAACTAAGAACATACATGCTAATTACCTAAAATTGATATAGTTAAAGTGCTTAGATTCTTAATTGCTTCTGCGTGTTGAATGTCAACTCTATCAGTTTATGTAGAGACGTGTGAGTAAGGATATCCTATACAAAGAGTTTGTATAAGACCGGACCACGAAATATTTAATCTCTCTTTGTAAATCCGTTAATTGATGAGATTAATATTTCATAGGATGATCATATACGACACGATCTTAATCTTGAGTGATTTATGAACTTTTATCTGTGAAGTCAATCCTTTGATTTACATGAATGAGAGTGGCCAAGTTGCCGACAAGTCTACCATTTTGGGAACTTAACTAAATGGGGAGCTGGGAACATAACTTCCCAAGATGGAATTCACTCCTTCTTACATGGGGTAAGTAGATGAGTAATTGACTTAAGTGTTGATTTTGGGTCTTGAACAAGGGACTCCACCCTTTCACTAGCCTAAGAGGGACTTACTTTATGGTTGGACCATAAACAAATTATTCATTAGAGGAATCCGTGTTACTTTAGGAAATTAGGTAATAATAGGGGTGAAATGAACAATTTTGACCTAGCTGTAATTATGAACAACTCGTGAAGGATCGACTTGCTTATATTGATTATATCTATGAGCACAAGTTGTCCTATAGTGCATAAGTGTTCAACTACGGGTCTATCGTGGTTTGCTCTATAGTTAATTAATGAAGGTTAATTTAATTAAAAATCTTAATTAATTAATATTTGGTTATTGAAACTTATAATCTGCAGGTCTATAAGGTTCCCTTCTAACTCACCACAAACCAACAAGGATCAACTATGTTGAAAGATAAATTTGAAATGTTCAAATTTATGAGGGAAAATATTAATTATATTGGATACAATTAATTACATGATTTATTATAAAGTTTATTTGAATGATATTAAAATTATATCTTTAAAATATGGAGATTAATTTATTTGAATGATTCAAATAATAAATTATTTATTTGGATGAGATCTATATAAATAAATAAATTATTTAATTTGAATAAGATTTAAATTAAATAGATAATGAGAATTAATTTATTTGAATATGATTCAAATAATTAATTATTTGGATGAGATTCTTATTTTGTTTAAATAAGATTTGAATGAAATAAGTGGAAGAAGAATTAATTGATTTGAATTGAATTCAAATAATTAATCATTTAATTTGAATGAGATTTAAATTAAAAAAAATAAATATTTAAATTATGAGATATTATTTAGATAGATATTTGTTTAGATATTATTAAAAATTTAAATTAAAAATCTCACAATTATCCCAATAGGATTGGAAGTAACCAGTTCTATAGACAGGGTCTTAGAAGCCTTCATAGAACCCACTTTCTATGAGAATAATCTCTACGAAAACTCCTTCTCTAATATTTCTCCTGATTTTCTGTATTTGTGGATCGACAAAGGTGTGGTTTTTTTTTTTTTTTTTTAGTAGCCAATGGAATGCCACTATATTTCTTCAACAATTTAACTTTTAATTCTTCCAAATTTGGAAGATCATCAAAGAACAAATCTCAGTTTTTCACTATTTCTTGCTAGAAAATGTTCTAGGAAAAAAATCTCAATTTTATGGTTTTATTTTTGTTACATGTTACATACTATTGAACTATATACATACGTTTCCAAATATTATTAACACTTATTTAATATGTGAATTCAATAAAATAAAATATATTTTACAATTTTCTACATATAAATATAGCACTTAATGTATACAAAATAATATTTTTTATATAATCAACAACCCTACAGCATACTTTAACAGTCATCAGTTTTATAATAGTTTGAAATTGATTATCAAAAATGATTTTCACTAGAGTTGTAGTTGGAGTTTGGTTGTTGAAGCCTAAAGTTGATCGCATGAAGGTGGTATTGGAGTAAGTAGCTGGAGTTTGTCGTCGAAGATAGTTTTCAGAGCCTGAAGTTGGTCGTTAGAGTTGGTCGTGCGAAGATGGTTGTCGAAGTTGATTATCAAAGAAGATTTTCTCCAGAGTTTGTAGTCGGAGATCGAAGTTAGTCGCATGAAGGTGGTATTGGAACTGATTGCCGAAGTTGGTTGTCGAAGTTGCCCGCTCAAAGGTGGTCATTGAAGGTGATTTTCGTCGAAGTTTGTTGTCGAAGATGGTTGCAGGAGCCCAAAATTTTCGTCGGAGTTGGATCACCAGAGTTGTCATCAGAGGTGGCTGTCGAAGTCCAATATTGGTCTTCGGAGTCGATCGTCGGAATTATCATCAGAGGTGGTTGTTGGAGTCTGAAGTTGATTCCTAAAGTATGTCAGTAATAGTCGTCAACAGTGGTCGATGACAAGAGCCATTGAAAACATTGGAAGAATGGAGAGTTGTGCTGAGGTGGGGTGAGTTTGGGTGGGTTAGTAAAATTTACCAACTCAACTCTACTAACATTTAAAATTGGTGGGTCAAATATTGAGTTGGTATATTATACCAATTCAACTCATGAGCCAAACACTCTAAAACCTAAAAATCATTCTTATGGTAAATGTTGTAAGAGTGGTATGAAAAATGGTCATTTTTAATTATTCACTGAAATATATAAATACAAAATTCTTTAGAAAAGCATATATATATATATATATATAACTTGCTAGTTATTGCCAAATCAATTAGATTTTCCAATATTGAAAAAGAAAAAAATTAATGGCACAGAGCTTTCAAGGGAAACCTAATATTTCATATTATAATTTATATGCTTGATTGGAAGGAGGTATTTCATTCATAATTGTTTTTTCCCTTTTTTTTATAGGGAAATAAAATCTAATGCTTATTAATTTGAACTGTCTTATTTGGACACGTCCATCACCATCGCACATCATACAATTCCTTTCCTAAAATATTGGACTTATTACTATGAATTGAATTTTCAGAATCGATAATTGACCCGCTTAGATATTCAAATTCTCATATCATTATTGTATTAACATATATAAATATGCCCTACGTATGCATAGTTCACTAATCAAAATATCTATCATTTTTTTTTTTTGTTGAAAGCTTAACCCTCTATCCAATATTTATGGTATTAAAAAGTTGAATTTACACTATTAAAATTTAAATTAATAATGGTATCAATTTAAATATTAAATTTTCATAAATGAATCAAAGATAGAATCAATGAATGTGTGATAAATCACTAACAAATAGTCTAAAACCATTTAAGTTCTCAACTTATTTAAATGGTTTGTGTTTATTAGATCCCTTAACTCTAAGCATTGTCTAATAGGTCCTTAAACTTTCAATTTCGTGTTCAGTAGGTCTTGAAATTTCATTTTATGTCTAATAAGTCATTGACCAATTCAATGTCTTTTAAAATTAACAAACCTTGCAAAAATTTTAAAGTTTAGGATCCTATCAAATATAAAACTCAATTTTATAAATCTATCATATAATATTTGAAATTTTTGAATATGTAATAGAATTTTAGACAATTTCTATATTTAGGGACCTTTTAGATTCAAAATATTGAAGAAGTTTAGGACTTGTTTGATAGAGAATCTGAAAACATAAATTTGAAAACAAGAGATTAAATGAAAATAGAGTTGTATTTCATGTTTTCAGGTATGTGTTTGATAGCAGGATTCAGAAATTGAATTCTAATTTAAATAATTGCAAACTAGTTGTAGTTATCCACTAAATATTAGTTGATAATAAACTATTATTAATTTATTTATGAACATGTTTGATGTTTAAATTATTGTAAAATTATTATTCTGTAATAATATATAATTTATAGGATAAATTGAAATTTTTGTCCCTATAATGGAATAAGTTAAACTTTAGATCTTATGATTAATATTAATTTGTCCCCTATAGTTTGATAAAAATTTCATAAATAGGCCCTATTGTAGAGATTATTTAAAAGGATTTAACAAACAATAGATACTATAAATGAAGTTCTATCAAACCATAGGAACTAAAACCTAAATTTTAAAAGCATATGAACTAACTTTTAACTATATCCTAACCATAGGGACCAAATTTGGAATGTAACTTATTTATAATATATTACATAATAAATCTTTTAATTTTTTTAATTGAATTGAGTTTATAACATGACATATACTATATTTCTAAATATTTTTAATATTATTTAATATAATTATGCATTTTAAATTTTAAAATTCAAATTTTGGATACAATGAAAAACATAAAAATACTGAATTTACACTGTTTGGATCACAAAATCTGGAAACAGTTTTCATAAACAGAATTCGGGTTTCCTATCAAACATATATTCATTGAATTCAGTAAATCTAAAACATAAAACAGAATCTAAATTGCAAACCAAACAGGCCCTTAGAGAACTAATAAATAATTTTTAAAGTTGAGGAGCCTTTTTTTTTTACCTAAATTAAATTGACAGTTCATTGACTAAATATATAATTTCACTCCCAATTGTAAATATCAATTTCTTAATTAGAATCTGTGGATAAAAATACTGACAAAAATATAAATGTGGATGACTACAACTATACAAGTAATAATAAAATAATTCATAAAAACTATTTTAACTAAGAAAACATTTTAACCAAAAATTATATATATGTAAAGTTGTTGGAATTGGTTCTGTTTCTTTAAAGATGAAAGATGGTTAGATAAGACTTATTAGGAATATGAGACATGTTCCTACTTTGAAGAAAATTTTCCTATTTATGGGGATGTTTGACTCCATAGGATATGAGTATAGGGGAGTTGGAGGAACCTTTGAGATAATTAAAGACTCAAATGTGGTTCTTGTGGCTACTAAGATCAATGGCTTGTATGTCCCTAGAGATGTACTGATGACCCATTCAGCCTTAATTGCTTCATATGGAGATCCTACTAAAGATGAGCTATAGCACAAAAGATTATCACATATTAGGGTGAAGAGGCTACAAGTCCTATCAAAACAGGGCATACTACCTAAAGGAGTTGGAGATAACATGCATTTTTGTGAGCATTACATACTTGGAAAGACTATAAGGCAAAATTTTCCAATGGGAGTAGCACACTACTAAGGAAATTCTAGAGTATGTGCATTCTGACATTTGTGGTCCAGCTCACTCTCCCTCCTTAAGTGGTGTAAGGTACTTCCTATCTTTTATTGATGATTTTTCGAGGAAAATTTGGGTGTATTTCTTAAAAATAAAATATGAGATTTTTGGAAAATTTAAAGAGTGGAAAACCTTAATTGAAAAACAAACCTCTAAACAAATTAAAAATTTGAGAACTGATAATGGTTTAAAGTTCTGTGGAGAAGACTTCAACATGTTTTGCAGGGAAAATGAAATTGTGAGAGATAAAATAATGAGGTATACACCTAACAAAATGGGGTAGCTGAAAGGCTTAACAGAACAGTGCTTGAAAGGGTTAGGTATCAACTTTCTAATGCTCTCTCACCTAAAAAATATTGGGCAATAACGGTCTCTTATACTATCTACTCCCTAAATAGATGTCCACACCATTCTATTGAGCTAAAAACACGTGAGGAGAAGTGGAAGGCATTGGGTTTTATGTCCTAAAACTCGTGATTTGTAAACAATAAACTTATTATGTTATCAATATATATGTTATTGAGGTTTATTCAATAAAGTTGTTATTGAATGTATGAATTGTTTATTTCGTTTTAGAAGAATCTAAATCTAAAAAACTAAGATCCATGGTTATTACATGAGTACTTAAACTTTATGTGGAGACATAAAAGTGAATCAAGTTTAAGTAGATAGCCAAAACGGTCTATAGTATATAGATAACGCTGGGTACCTTATCCTGGTGGCACTATTGGATGTAGCCCACTTTGTAGTTGTTCAGTTGTTGTAAAGTGCTACAAACGATGTGATCCTGAATCGTTCATATAGAGAAATGCACGTGGAGGTGTCCTGTGCAAAAAGTTTGTATAAGATTGGACCAAGAAATAAGTCACTCTTACTTATAATGTTGTTTACTGTTTAAGACTGACTATTTCAAAGCGATGACCTAGGTAGCTTGATTTTAATCTTGAGCTAACTATGAATTCCTGTTTATTCAGGATTATTCTTAGATTTGCATGGGTGAGGGTTGACTCATCACCGCTGGCTTAATAAGCCCCCCATTTTAGGGGTAAGACCGGGTAGATAACTGGGGACATAAGGTGCAAGATTGAATTCACTCCTACCTGTTTTTAGGGATAGTAGAGAGGTTGTTCCTTTAAGTGCTGACTCCAGATCTTGAACAAGTGCCCCACCCTCTCAATAGCCTGACAGGGACTCAGTTTGGTGATTAGATCACAAACTAATTGTTCATTAGAATCAGTGGGACTTAAGAAACAAGATGTAATCTCAAGGGTAAAATAGATTTTGACCCAGCCATTATTACTAACAACCTGTGAAAGGTTGACTTACTGATTATGGTTATATCTAGTGGACAGAAATATACCTACAGTGAGGAGAGTACACCTACTAGGCTTTAGTGAGTGACCCGACAGTTGACGAATGTTAGTTAATTGGGTTAAAGAGTTTAATCGATTAATCTCTAATCATTGGAGCCCATGATCTGTAGATCCATGAGGTCCCCCTACTGGCTCATAAACAGACTAAACCTTAGAATAATGTGATGAGAGAAACTGAAACGTTCAAATTTGTGTTAAGTGAATTATTAATTATATACGATATAATAAAATGTTTAATTATCAAATTAAACGCATTGGAGAAGTAAATATTTAAATACAATTTAAATATTAATTACATGAATAAGTATTCATGTTTGGAATTGGTGTTTTATTAATTTAATATTTGATATTAAATTAGTTTAATTAATTATTTAAAATTAATTATATTTAAAAAATTATTAAAATTAATGAATTTAATTTAATATTAATTTTTGAATTAATACTATTTGAAATTTTAAAAAAAAACATTTTGATACTTGAATTTAGGAAATTCAAATTAAATTGAATTTTGGTAAAAATTCAATTAAAATAATTTTTAGTTTAGAAAGTGGGTTTTTCCCACTTCTTCCACCTTCAATACCACTTCTATAGTGCATGTTTTGGTGTTAAAATGAAGGGCAATCTAATTGCATGTTTATCATCTTCAAAAGAGGTTAAAATCACAGCTGAAAAAAAGTCCTGCAATATGAAATTTGAAAAGAAATGTTATCTCTCATGTTATTGACTCCAAAACTATTTTTCTCCTAAAAATCTCTAAATTCACTCTCATTCTGGATTCTAAGGTCAGAGGATAATAAGGAAGACTCTTGTGGTGGTTTGCAAGCCATTGGAAAGAAGAATCAAGCTGAAGATTGGAGCATTTTGTGGATTCTACAAAGGTTATATTTTCAAAAACCCGATTTCTATTTTATTGAACATGCATGCTTTTAATCTAAAGTTAATTAGTTAAAGCGTTTAAGACCGTAATTGCTTTCGCATGTTGAACGTCAACTCCATAAGACACGACCCCTCCCAAATTGGATCACTTGAAGATATTTGGGAGTGTAGGGTTTGTACATCAAAGCCAAGGTAAGTTGAAACCTAGGGCTATAAAATGTATGTTTTTTGGGGCTTCACACTAGGAGTCAAAGGCTATAGGTTGTGGCATCCTATTGAGAAGAGGTGTATTAACTATAGGGATGTTGCGTTTTGAGAAAATGAGATATTTATGTTGACTGAATACTATTCCTATGCCTAAAACCAATAGTACAAGGTTTGCGGTGGAGCTTTTAAATGACCCTGGAACTTCTACCTCTCAACAAAATTTATAAATTGAAGATGAAGTGGCTCTTGAAGTTGAGGAAGAAGTGACTAATGAACAAGAAGACCTACAAAACTATTCATTAGCAAGAGACAGAACCAGAAGAACCATTGTGCCCCTGCAAGATATGAATATGACTTTGCTAGTGTTGCTTTAAGTTCTGCCATTTCACTAAACAACAATGAACCTATAAGTTTTGAAGAAGCTACTAATAGTCCTGATGCTAGACAATAGATTGATGCCATGAATGATGAGATGAGGTCTCTCAATCTAAATGATACATGAAAGCTAGTATCCTTATCTAAAGGATACAAACTTATGTCATGTAAATGGATCTACAAATTCAAGAAAGAGATATCAAGGGTCCAAAAGTCTAGATTCAAGGCAAGACTCGTAGCGAAAAGGTTCACACAGAAAGAAGGCATAAACTACAATGAAGTGTTCTCACCAATTGTAAAACAAACATCAATTAGGCTACTCCTCTCATTAGTTGTTCAAAAGAACTTGGAGTTAGACCAATTGGATGTTAAGACTTCCTTCTTACATGGTTATTTGAATGAAACCATCTACATGAAGCAACCTCAGAGTTATGAGAATAAGGGAGAAGAAGACCTAGTTTACCAATTAAATAAGTCAATTTATGGTCTCAAGCAGTCACCTAGATACTGGTATGATAGATTTGATGAGGTAGTATCAAAGTTAGATTTAAGAAAAGCTCCTATGATTGGTGTGTTTACATTAACACTAAGAATTTTGAAGGTGCAACGTATCTACTTCTCTATGTAGATGACACGTTGCTAACAGGAAGCTTTTAGAAAATATTTAAACAAGTCAAAGATCTTCTAAAGAAAGAGTTTAACATGAAAGATTTGGGGGAATTAAGAAGGATCTTAGGTGTTGAAATTGTTGGGGATGATGCCATAAACTCTCGTGTCCTGTAGTTTGTAAACACAGTTTTGAACAAATGCTTGTGATGTATAATATATGATATTTTCTTCACTTATTGTCTATAAACATTGGATTTTTTATTTGCTTTACCACAAACCAATAAACTAAAATCACTAGTTGTCATTTGTAACTTAAGCATGTATGTAGAGACATACAAGTGGATCATGTCTTAAGTGATAACCAAAATGATCTGTAGTATATGGATATAGGAGGGAAATCTTATCCTAGTAATGCTACATATGTGGCTCGCTTTGTAGAATAATTACAAATGTTGTAACTTGCTACAGATGGGCTGATCCTGATCATTCATGTGGAGACATGCGAGTAGGGGTATTCTATACAAAGGAGTTTGTATAAGACCGGACCACGAAGTGTTAATGTCTCGTTATATAACGTCGTTTATGACAGAGACTTCACTTCACTAGGATGACCATAAATAACATGACTTCAATCCTGAGTGAGTTGGAAACTCCTGCCTTTGAGGGCGGTCCTTTGATTTGCATGGGTGCAAGTGGCCAGATCGCCTACTCAAACCTACCACTTTGGGGATTCGCCTGATTTGGAAGCTGGGAACTCAATTACACAAGATGGAATTCACTTCTTCCCCAAATTAGAGTAAGTAGATAGATTGCTCCCTTAAGGGTTGATCCCAAGGCTTGAACGATGTGACGCCACACCTTCTCATAGCCCGAGAGGTGTCCACACATAGTAGGACTATGTTGTATTGTTCATTAGAGGGATCAATGGTACTTAAGGAGTTAGATGTAACTACAGAGGCAAAATGGTAAATTGGCCCAATTGTACTTATGCGCATCTGTAAAGGGTTATCGTACTATTGATTGGTTATATCCGATGGATACAGAAATATATCTGTGGTGAGAAGAGTGTAACTGTCGGTCTTTAGTGGAATGTCTGGCAGTTAACGGATGGTGTATCTCGTGGCTAAAAAGTTTAGTCAGCTATTCACGTACCGTTGGAGC